>NC_053022.1:499942155-500144819 GCF_003073215.2 Triticum urartu | reverse complement strand
GATAGAATTCAGCATTGAGCTAGCCCCAGGAACCACCCCCATATACAAGAAACCATACAGAATGGCACCATCCGAGTTGATTGAGTTGAAGAAACAAATAAAGGAATTGCTGGACAAGGGATACATTCGAGCCAGCTCCTCACCTTGGGGATCACCAATTTTATTTGCCAAAAAGAAGGATGGAACACTGAGATTGTGCATAGACTACCGAGCACTTAACATGGTCACAGTCAAGAACAAATACCCGATCCACGGATAAATGATTTATTTGATCAGCTCGCTCAGGCCAAGGTATTCTCAAAGATTGACTTAAGGTCAGGATACCATCAATTAAAAGTGCGAACAGAAGATATCCCCAAAACAGCCTTCACCTCCAGATATGGACTATATGAGTTCATAGTAATGCCTTTTGGATTAACGAACGCCCCCGCATATTTTGTTCACCTCATGAACAAAGTATTTATGAAGTGTATGGACAAGTTCGTTGTGGTATTTATCGACGATATTCTGATATACTCCAAGACACCAGAAGAGCACGCGGAACATCTCAGGATTGTGCTAGGAGAACTCAGGAAACATCAATTGTATGCCAAGTTCAGCAAGTACGAATTTTGGCTAAGACAAGTAGGCTTTCTAGGCCACGTGCTGATCCAAGACGGTATCACAGTGGACCCAGAGAAAGTCAGGGCCATACTTGGCTGGAAGTCACCAGCCAGCGTAACGGACATACGAAGTTTCTTGGGAATGGCAGGATATTACCGCAGATTTATTGAAGGTTCTCCACCATAGCCAAGCCAATAACGCAGTTACTCAATAAGGACAAGAAGTTTGAATGGACAGAAGCCTGCGAGAAAAGTTTCCAAGAGCTAAAACGGAAGTTAACGACAGCACCAGTATTAATTGTGCCAGACATACACAAGAATTTTGAAGTGTATTGTGACGCATCCCGAAAGAGCCTCGGGTGCGTGTTGATGCAAGAAGGCAAGGTTGTCGCATACGCTTCAAGGCAACTTCGCAAGCATGAGGAAAATTATCCCACTCATGACTTAGAAATGGCAGCAGTCATTCATGCACTCAAGGAATGGAGGCATTTCTTACTTGGAAATCGATGTGAAATATACACGGACCATAAAAGTCTCAAATATATTTTCACACAGCCAGAACTAAACTTGCGGCAACGACGCTGGTTGGAATTGGTAAAGGATTATGATGTTGGTATCCACTATCATCCAGGAAAAGCAAATGTAGTGGCCGATGCTCTTAGTCGGAACCCCAGCTCCGACGAAAACAGTCTGCAAAGCTTGAGACCTGAATTCGAACAAGAATTTGCCAAACTCAACTTGTTAATGATCACGGAAGGCACCATATCAAACTTGGAAATACAGACCGACCTTGTGGAGAGAATTAAAGAAACTCAGCCTGGTCACCCCAGCATCGAGGGAATTAAAAGAAAGGTGAGTATGGGCAAGGCGTCGGAGTTTGTCATAGACGATGGAGGAATATTATGGTACGGAGACAGACTCTGCGTGCCAAACATAGAGGACCTCAAACAGCAAATTCTAGCTGAAGCCCACACCGCCCCATATTCGATCCACCCTGGAGGAACCAAAATGTATAAGGATATTCAGGAAAGATTTTGGTGGCACGGTATGAAGAGGGACATAGCCACATTCGTTGCATGTTGCGATTCTTGTCAATGCATAAAAGTTGAGCATCAAAAACCAGCCGGACTACTGCAACCAAACAAAATACCTGAGTGGAAATGGGATGAAATAGGGATGGATTTCATTGTCGGACTACCTCGGTCACGACACGGGAATGATGCCATATGGGTCATCACCGATAGATTAACCAAGGTGGCACATTTCATTCCAGTGAAGACAACCTACAACACTCAGAGGCTCGCCAGGATTTATCTCTCCCGTATAGTTTGTCTGCATGGAGTCCCGAAGACTATAATATCTGACAGAGGCACTCAGTTCGTCTCGAGATTCTGGGATCATTTACAACAGGCTCTGGGAACTCAACTGGCCTTCAGTAAAGCCTACCATCCCCAGACTGATGGACAGACTGAACGCGTAAACCAAATTTTAGAAGACATGCTGAGAGCATGTGTCCTCACCTATGGAACCAGTTGGGAAGAAAGCCTGCCATATGCCGAGTTCGCATACAACAACAGTTACCAGGCCAGCCTGCAAATGGCACCTTTTGAAGCCCTATACGGACGGAGATGTCGTACCCTGCTAAATTGGTCAGAAACCGGAGACAGCCATATATTCGGCCCAGACATGCTCAAAGAAGCCGAGGAAAAGGTCAAGCTAATCAGGGACCGACTCAAGACCGCTCAAAGCCGACAGAAGAGTTATTACGATCAGAAACATCGTGGGGTCAGCTTCGAACCCGGTGAGTTCGTGTACCTAAGAGTATCCCCTATGAGGGGATTGCAACAATTCAAGATTAAAGGAAAGCTAGCGCCAAGATTCATCGGACCATTCTGTATAGTGGCACGAAGAGGCACCGTAGCCTACCAGCTAGACTTACCCGAAGAATTATCCGATGTCCACGACGTGTTCCACGTTTCGCAATTAAGGAAGTGCGTAAGAAAACCAGAGAAGCAAGTATCCCATGAGAACATTGACGTGCAACCAGACCTCACCTATCGAGAACGCCCAGTAAAAATATTAGAGGAATCTGAAAGGAGGACCCGACAGAAAACCATCAAGTTTTTTAGAGTTCAGTGGAGCAACCACACCAAAAGTGAAGCAACCTGGGAAAGGGAGGATTTCCTTCGGACAGAGCATCCACACTTATTTAAGGATGAGCTGAAATCTCGGGGACGAGATTTTTCCTAAGGGGGTAGGTGTTGTGACACTCCAAAAATTTTATTTGGTTTTTCAGCAAAAACTTTGTTGGTTTTTTAAAAGAGGCCATTTAAAATTTTTTCAGAAAACCTTCCTCTTAAAAACTTCTTTGGCAAGGATTTTTATTTTTGTATCTTCTTCAAACTATGGTGTTTGATCATTTAAAACTCTTTCTCTGATTTCTCTGATGGTTCCCTTCTCAAAGTATATTTTTGGAAACTATTCTTTTTCTTATAAAAAGAACTCTATGAATTTTGAGGTTTTTCTATCTTGAAAACCACCCATGGTTTTACCATGTCTCCTATAGTAAATCTTTTCAAAATCCCTCCCTCCACCTATGAACAATCTAAATTCTCTGTCTCAACAAGTCCAAACAAGTTTTGGATTTTATTTCAATTATTTTATCTCTCAAATCATTTCTGCCAATTACTTTGAGCCTGAGTGATTTTCAAAGCAAGTACCCTAATGCCTTTGATCCTTGAGCCCAAACCAACTCCCCTGGATAGTCCTTAGTACCCACAACCTAGAACCATCTTGATCCACTCTTCTTCCTTTCAAATTTTTCAAATTTCACTCACTGCAAGTTTGGACCAGATTTAACAAATTTGGTGAAATTCATATCTACACTTCTCCAAAAATTCCACAAAAATTCAGGCAGTCTCCTGGTGCAATGAGAGGCCACTCCACCAAAAATCAGCTCAAGGAAAAATCCCTACATGCCAGAATCATTCTGTCGAACACCTGGCCGGCACTGTTACTTTGCACTTTCAGTAAAATTCAGAAAGTTCAGAGAAGTTCAGTGTCGTTTCTTCGTCAGAGAATGTCATTGTCACAGTGCATCCTGGCGCGTTGCACGCAGCCCCTTCTCCCTGGCCAGCACCCCGCACGCGCGCTTGGCGCCTTCCTGGCGTCGGTGGCGCCCTGGGCCGCCTGCGCCGGCGTGCTTTGCGGCGGCAGAACCACCGTAACGGCCGACAGGGGGGCAACACCACGCAGAACGCCGTTCGGCGCCGCCCAACCCTCCTGGTAGCTCCGCGTGGCCTCATGCACGCCAGCGCACCCGCAGCACCGTCGCCGTGGCCCGGCAAGCACAGGGCACGCTCTCTGCCGCCGACGGGCCCGTGCCGCCCCGTTCCGTCGAAACCCACTCAAGCTCCTAATCCCAAGTCCGCTTAGCGTCTGAATGGGACCAGTAGACCTCCACGATGACGCCCAACTCCCTAATCTCCCCATCCAGCCACTGCGCCACTGTAATCCACCACCGGACTTATCCGTCCACGGCCACCGCCTCGGATCGCCTATAAAAGGGGACCCCGAGCTCACCCTCGAGCACGCACCACCACTGCACCTCACCAACGCCCCGCAAGGCCAGTAGGAGGACCTCGAGGAGGTCTCCTCCCCCGACTCTGGCCGCCCCGTTCCGCCTCGACCTCCATTTCGATTCGCTCCGGTGAGGCCGTCCCCGGCACCCAAAATTCGTTAGTACCCTCCTCGAGCAACCAGAGAGCTAACCCCCACTTCAATTCGATCCTTGCAGCCCTCCTCGGCGAGCTCCATCAACGCCCGAACCACCGTCCGCCGAAGCAAGGGCCGCAGTCGACGTGGTGCTCGCCGGCGACCACCACCACCTCCCACAGACGCGGAATGGCGCCCTGAACACGGAGGTACTCTCCGATCTCCCTGCCTCGCCGTGGATCGCCGCCGCCGACCATCACGGCTCTCGGGCACCGTCGAGCTCTGCCGCCTCTTTTAAAGATTCAAACCTGACGGGCGGGACCCGCCTGTCAGCCTCTCTGTCCTTTCTAAGCGAACCGTTTTCTGAAAGCGACTTCTGCCAAATGCGTTTTCCCGCTGGGCCGGCATATTCTTTATCGAATCGTTTTTAGCCCCTGGGAACTTTCTGTTTCATTATAGATGAGTCCCTGGACTAAAACCCTTATAACTTTTTAACGGAAAAGTATTTTTGATTGATTCTTTTTCTGTTCTCCTTAAAATTTTGTCTAGTTTTTTATCAGATTTATTTGAAAAATATTTGGAATAATTTTGTGCACCTCACGGTATTTACGTTAGCGCGTATGTTTCTTTATACCGTAGATACCGAAGGAGGTGACGGGACCGCGAACTTCACCGAGCTAGGCTCCGACTACTCTGAACCAGGCAAGCATGTTTGAACTTTTGATATGATGATTGTTTTGGCATGTTTGCATTAAGTAGTTTCATGGCATGTTGATGAGCATACCGACGAATGTCATGTTACATGCAACGATGAGGCAAGTGAGTTTCAAAAATCCATAACTGGATGGATGTGAGTATGCATGGCCATGTATTGGCATGAGGATGGGTAAGATGGCAGTGTTGTAGCATGCCAGTCTTATGCCAGGCTATATGACTTCAGTGTCAACCCGTATCAGTCCAGTTCCTTCCATTTTTCCTTCCCTGTACTACCACATGTTTTCCGTAAGGAATATGGCTTAGTAAGTTGCAAACCGCTTTCTTGGTACACACCAAAAGGAGAGGCCGTGATGATGGTTCCATGGCCCTGGATTAAAGCCAGTCATCCGGTCAGGGGGCATGGGTGTTTCCGGTTGGGACCAGAGGGGGGCACCCCTTAGAGCGCGCGTATATAAATTTGATCCCATGCTATTCGAGATTGTGATCTCCCCGTCTCAAAAGTTTTTCTTGGATGATGTCTAGGGTGATTCCTAGCATCGAGAGGTAGGATGGGTGTGTACTGGTTAGCTGTGTTTTCTTCCGAAATACCATAAACGAAACTAGTCCTTCGTGACTACGGAAATCCGTTGGGTATGGGAAAAATTTTCGTACAAACTCTGCAGAGTCATATATTCCTTTGAATCATCTATTCCATGTCCAAGTTCGGTATTATCTTATCCTGACAAATGTCAGTTTTGATGACAGAGACTCCGGTGAATCACATGAGTGCTAAGTCCGGTTAAATGTTTATTCCTGTGGATGGACTAACCCGTTTATTTTCATGAATTGAATATTTATTATGAGTATTATTTACTTGTGAATAAAAGCCCTTTTGTGATGTCGCTCAGACGTCCGACTGTGGCATTATTATTAATTACTTTCAATAAAAGCCCTTCTGTGATGTCGTTCAGATGTCCGACTGTGGCATTGTTATATTTTACTTTCAATGAAAGCCCTTTCTGCGATGTCGCTCAGACGTCCGACTGTGGCATTTCTTTTAAAGCCCTTTATGTGGCGTCGCTCAGACGCCCGACTGTGGCATTTCTTTTAAAGCCCTTTATGTGGCGTCGCTCAGACGCCCGACTGTGGCATTTCTTTTAAAGCCCTTTATGTGGCGTCGCTCAGACGCCCGACTGTGGCATTTCTTTTAAAGCCCTTAAAGCCCTTTATGTGGTGTCGCCTATTTATTTATCTTCCTATCGAGGTGTCGCTTCAGACACCCGATTGGGTTTACAATTATTTTGTTGGGTTTTCGAGCGGACTACCGCCAACCCCCTTTTTACCTGTCTTGTTTTTACGAATTAATGTGCCACTGTTAAAATACTCATGACGCATCCATGCATGGATTTGTTATATCTTACGTCCGAACTGTCTTGCGAGTACTTTCAAAGTACTCACCTGGCTTGTTGATTTGGCCAGATGCTGACGAAGCTGATCTCATGGATGAAGAATTTGATAGCGAGTCCGACGCCTAGAGGAATCCCAGTCAGTCTCGTGCGACCCTGGATTTGGCCACTGTATTATATCCGCTTCCGCTACCAAATAAATTCATCGAGCCTCACCTCGACGCTCGATGAGATGCCAGTTTAAGAGTCATGTATCTCACTCCCCGCTGTGATTTTCCACCACCACCCTATCCTTGAGTCAGTAGTATGCCTCCACACCACTGTGTCATGTCCGCCATTATGTATAATTATTGGCGTGCTTGTAATAATTTGGTTGAGCAACCATAGCTCGACCCTGTAATATATTTTATGCTACTGGCTTATTGTATCAAGAATTTGTCTACCGGTAAGGAGGATTTTTCTCATACTGGACTCAAAAGATTGGTTTCTCAATAAAAAAATTTATTGGAAAACCGGTCGTGACATTATCACTCCATACGGCCCCTTCTGTTTTAACAAAATGCCCTTCGGGCTCAAAAACACCGGCGCAATGTATCAGCGCATGATTCAGAAAAGCAGATCGGCAAAACAGTGGAGGCATACGTAGACGATGTGGTCGTTAAAACCAGACACGTCGACTCCTTAATAGATGACTTGAGGCTCACGTTCGACAATCTCCGAACATACGACATTAAGCTCAATCTGGAAAAATGCGTTTTCGGCATACCCGCCGGAAAGCTCCTGGGCTTTATCGTCTCCGGCAGAGGAATTGAAGCAAACCCGGCTAAAATCCGAGCTCTATAGAAGTTGGCTATCCCAACTGACCTCAAGCAAATCCGTAAGTTAACTGGATGTGTGGTGGCCTTAAGCCGCTTTATCTCCCGATTAGGAGAAAAGGCACTCCCCCTTTATCGCCTTCTTCGGCGCACTGAACACTTCGATTGGACGGACGCAGCCATGGCCGGATTGGAAGAAATAAAAGCCATCCTGGCCACCAACCCAATCTTGGCCACTCCAAATGTCGGCGAACCAATGTTGTTATATATAGCGGCAATTCACCAAGTTGTAAGCGCAGTGCTCGTCGTCGAACAAGAGACGGACGGACATAAATTCCCACTTCAAAAGCCGGTCTATTATGTGTCCACTGTCCTCACTCCATGCAAATCACGTTGCCTACATTATCAAAAGATAGCATACACGGTATTTATGGCATCCCGGAAATTACGACACTACTTTCAAGAGTGTTCAATCATGGTGGCCTCAGAAGTACCACTCAACGACATAATAAACAACCGCGATGCCAGGGCCGAATTGCCAAATGGGCTATCGAGCTCCTCCCTTTCAACATAACATACAGACCATGGCGAGCCATTAAGTCGCAAGTACTGGCCGATTTCGTCGCTGAATGGACAGAAGCCGAACTCCCTAAAGAGTATGGCGCATACTCCAATGGGATCATGCACTTTGACGGCTCTAAAATGCTGGCTGGTCTGGGGGCTGTGTGACACCCCAAATTTTGGCCTTGTTTTGTTAAATTAAAATTTTTTGCCAGGATTTAAAACTTTGAATTTCTGAGCTCCATTTTGATTTTTAAATCATTTCCTTCCCTGTTATGATGAGTTTTTCCCAAAGAAAAAACTTTTCAAATATGTCATTGGACTTATTTAATCTCTCAAGAGAAACTTTCCCTTATTTAATATAACTAATTAAATAATTAAGTTGCTTGATCTTTACTTTCTTGAAAATGGTTTTTCAAGGTTAAATGGCCATATTTTGAACTACAACCATTTGATAAATTCACCTAAAATTCTAACCAAAATTTGGAGATGTCATGTGATGTTTTTAAATCACTTTTATACAAAAATATCTATTATTCATGAAATATTTTGAGCTCTGCACTCAATTTTTCTTCTCTGGTCCAGAGTGCATTTTGCACTACAACCCATTTAAATAATTCTTTCTAGCCTCCACCAAAATTATGGGATCTTGGTAGTAACATATGATTCAACTTTATGCAAAAACCCAGTGATGTTATTTGAAAAATTTGAGTGAATCAACCTCTTTTCCATTCTGGTCCAGCCTTGTGATTTCTACTGCAACCCTATTTAATTTTGCTCCAAGGATCTTGTGCTTTCTCCCACTTGTAGATAGCCCTACCAAACCCCTAAGTCCAGGAGCATGCCCCCATTGGCATATTTTTGGTTCATGAAATAATGTCATTTATTTCTTGTCCAGAATTGAAGTTTTGTAAAACTTGCACTAGCAAGTTTCTCCTTTTGCCAAACTAACCTCACCACTCTCTCTTGCATCTAAGGAGACCCTGATCTGGAAAATTTGGCCCCTCCAAGACTTGCCTAAGTGCCCTTGGCATTTTGTCAAATACCTGGAGTGCATGACCAGTTTTGACATGAGTTGTGGCATTGCACTGTGAACTTGCACCTCTGATCAAACTAGCATGTCCACTAGACTCCCCGTTACTCCTAACCTGGGTCTGTTAATTGCCAGCCTCGACCGCGACCTCTAGCATGCTCTGGCATTACGTCGAGCACCTCCCGCGCACGCCCGGAGCGCGAGCAGAGCGCGCGTATTGCACGACCCGCGCCCGAGCCGACACGCTAGCCCCACGGTTTTGGCCCGCTCTGCAGCACCACGCCACGCGCTCCCCTCCTCACAGCCACGCGCCAAGCCCGCCACGCCCGGCAGGCCAAGAGCTAGCCGCCGCCGCCGCACGACAGCCTCTGCCCATGTCGGCGCCGCCAAAGCCACTCCCGCTCGCCACCTGGCCCCTGGAACAGCGCGTGCTCATCCGCGAGTGTGTCCACTAGCGCTCATCGCCGCCACGTTGCCCTGCAAGCTACAGAGAGGCGGTTCGCCGGCATCCTCATCCGCCGCCGCGGAACCGACCTCGATGAGCTATAAAAGGAGGCCCCCGAGCTTCCCCGAGCACGCAGGCAACCTCAGGCCACCCCTATGGCACTCCCCTAGCTCGCATTCGACCCGGGGAGGTCTCCTTCCTCATCTCCGGCAACTGCAGCCGCCGCCACTGCCCCGGCCAATTCGGCACCACCAGGGCCTCCCACTCTCCGTTCTCTCCACCAAGAACCTCCTCATCCTCCCGTGAATCTTTTCCACTACTCGATTTTGATCGGGGCTCACTGCGGGAGAATTTTCACTCCGCCCCCGAAGCCTCCTCCGCCGCGAAGCTCGCCGCCGGCAGCTCCCTCCGTCCCCACCGGCCTGGCAACCACCGGGAGGACCGCACTGGAGTGGCGGATCCATCCCCGCCCTCGGGGCCCCGCGAAGGGCTGCCAGTCGCCGGTGACGATCGCCTGAGCTCCGCCTCCGCTCGGGACAGGGGAAGGAGGGGGAAAAGAGACTAGTCAAACCTGACTAGTGGGTCCCTTGGACCCACTGTGAGAGACCCTGCGCCTATCCACGTGGGTTAAGTGAAGGCGTAATTCCCCCCATACGTTTCCCCCGCTCCGAAAGCGTATTCCCCTTCGAAACGTTTTCTTTTCTGTTTTATTTTAAATAACAGATTTTGACCACAACTTTGACTGGCTATAACTTTTTAATTATAACTCCAAATGAATTAATTATTTTTCCTACATCTCTCAAATATTGTCTAGTTTATTTTGAGATTTATTTGAAAATTTTCCAAACAACTTTTTTGTACTGTTTTTGAAATGTGTGTTAATTCAAATATATTTTAAAATAGGATTTTGGAGAGAGAGAAGAAACTTTCAAAAAATTTGGAGAGCACCCTCACCCCTCCACAACTTAAAGGCAAGCATTCTGAACCCTGGCATAATGTTTTTGGTGTGTTATTTGACACGTTTATAACACCACCTTATAACACCACCTTATCTCAAAGGACTTGTTATTACATGTGACATGATCATTTGCATGGAAGCATATTAGTGATTTTCCTTGCTGTTGGAAATGAATATAATTGTGATGGTAATCATCCTCATGTGCCTTGCATGCATGCCGGAAAGGAATCCGGGAAAGCCTCGGCCTTGGGTAGGCGTGAGCTTGTCGCCGGTCCCCGTCGGGACGGTTATGTCCGGTATGGCATGGTAAGGTATATTGAGTGGTGATTTTGTTGATTGAAATATATTTGTTTACATGTCATGCAGGGAACTTATAAACCTCCTGAGTCGACCGTAGACCGAGTCTAGTTTCCAGTAACCCCCATACTTGCTATGTACTACCACTTGTCCCTGCCGCAGGTAGGGTATGGTTCAGTAAGTCGTCAACCCCTTTCAAGCACACACCGTACAGAGAGGCCATGGTGGAAGATATCGGTTGTAGCCGGTAGGCATGCCACCTGGTCCGGGGGCATGGGTGTTTCCGGTTGAGACCGAGAGGGGAGGCCACCCCTTAGAGCGCGCGATATAAATTTGATCCCTTGCCACGCGAGGTTGTAGCCTCCCCACTTAGAGTTTTGCTTAACAAGTGTCGTGGGTGATTCCAGACACCGATGAGTTAAGCTGGTATGTGCAAGTTAGGCGTGTTTTCAACTAAAAGGGCCGTAGACGGAATTCGTCCCGATGGACTAAAGGAATCCGTTACTCGTGGGTAAAGAGTACACCCTCTGCAGAGATTAAACCTATTCGAATAGCCGTGTCCATGGTTAAGGATTACAGTCTGGGATGGGTCAAGTATTGGTCTTAGTGTCGGTCTTCGGAGGAGATATTATTAAACCAAACTTGGATACCGACTGATTACTTGTGAGAACCATGATTATTATTTTGTGATGGACTAACCTGTTGCATTATTTGTATTATTGAGTATCCCTGGGACGGTTCTGCCTCCTGGATATTCACTGTGATTATTTATTTTCTTTTAAAGCCCTTTATGTGGTGTCGCTCAGACGCCCGACTGTGGCATTTCTTTTGAAGCCCTTTATGCGGTGTCGCTCAGACGCCCGACTGTGGCATTTCTTTTAAAGCCCTTTATGTGGTGTCGCTCAGACGCCCGACTGTGGCATTTCTTTTAAAGCCCTTTATGTGGTGTCGCTTAGACGCCCGACTGTGGCATTTCTTTTAAAGCCCTTTATGTGGTGTCGCTCAGACGCCCGACTGCGGCATTTTATTTTCCCACTTCATTATTGCTTATTCATGTTGCATATAAATAACCTGCTTGCATGCATAAAAGACATCTTTATTTGTGGCTGACGATGTGATCATAGAATTTTTCAGTGCAAGTTTATCAATTATATTATACCTGTTTTCATAATGTTTGCGAGTACATTCAAAGTACTCACTGGCTTGTCCCTGGCTATTGTCTTGGACAGATTGCTTGCTTGGAGAGGAGCGTGGCGATGACAGCCTCGAGACCTAAGCAACGGTGATAGCACCCTCGCGAAGATAGGAGTTAACCTGGTCAGCTGTTCCCGTGGGAAATGGAGTCCCATAGACACTGATGTCTCACAAACCGCTTCCGCCATCGACCACTAGAAACCCAATTGTTGTACTCACAGGCCAGAATGGTCTTGTACTACATATGTTGTATTTTGCTTGGAATTTCTGTATCAAGTTGGAGCCTCATCAGCTAACAGTAATCCTGGGGCTGATGAGCACGACGGTCTTTTCTGGAAATTTATGTCTAGAAAACCCGGTCGTGACAGGCTGGCGTTGTCCTGACGTCCCCCACCGGAGATACAGCACAATACATACTCCAAATACTATATATAGACTCCAACAACGCAGCCGAATACGAGGCCCCATTACATGGTCTCCGAATGGCAATTTCCATGGGCATTCAACGCCTGGAGGTGCGTGGGGACTCGAACCTCGCAATATCTCAAATAAATGGAGAATTTGATGCCAAGGATCCGAAAATGGCGACATATCGCAATGCCGTCCTCAAAATGTCAGCTCGGTTTGAGGGGCTTGAATTCTACCATGTGGCTTGGGAAAATAGTCAAGCGGCGGATATCCTCGCCCGTATCGACGCTAAGCGCGATCCTGTCCCACCTAACATCTTCTTGGAAAGGCTGTTTAAGCCATCCATGGTATGGGAAGGGGACACCGGTAACAATAGTCCGGACCCGACCACAACACCAGATACCGAACATTCTGACACAATCGGAGGCTCTGCCATCGAAATAACACCTTCAGTCCACGTGATAATGGTCTTCATCGCCCTGTGGACAGAACCTTTCCTGGCCTACCTAACCAGGAAGGAACTACCCGAGGACCAAAATGAGGCACGCTGAATAGTGCGACGATCTAAAGCCTACAAGGTCCACGAGGGACAGCTTTATAAGAAAAGCACTACAGGAGTCCTTGAAAGGTGCATCTCCGAAGAGGAAGGGCAGAAGCTTTTGGCAGAAATCCATGCAGGACTCAGCGGCCATCACGCCGCAGCCCGGGCCCTTGTAAGCAAGGCCTTCCGTACAGGTTTCTATTGGCCGACGGCCCGAGCAGATACACAGCATCTGGTCCAACATTGCGTTGGTTGCCAACTTTTTGCAAACCAAAGCCATATGCCACCTACCGCTCTCCAAACAATCCCCATTACTTGGCCCTTTGCGGTCTGGGGGCTTGATATGGTCGGACCCCTTAAAGGGGGAACCCATAAGAAAAAATACGTATTGGTCATGGTGGATAAATTCACCAAATGGATATAAGCCAAACCTGTCAAAACGGCTGAATCTGCACCGGTGATAGACTTCATATCTGGGGTTGTACACCGTTATGGCATCCCCCACGGCATCATCACTAACAGTGGCACGAACTTTATAGCCGACGAGGTGAAACTTTGGTGCGGCAACATGGGCATCAAGCTCGATTATGCTTCTGTGTATCACCCGCAAACTAACGGTCAAGTCGAGCGAGCAAATGGTCTTATCATGAGGGGCATTAAACCCATATTAGTGCGGTCCTTAAAGGAATCAAACACGCACTGGGTAGAGGATCTCGACTCCGTACTATGGGGGTTGTGGACCACGCCGAATCACACTACCGGATACTCGCCGTTTTTATGGTGTACGACGCAGAGGCAGTTCTGCCTTGCGACATAATTCATGACTCACCTCGAGTGTGCATGTACGAAGAAAAAGAGGCCGAGCTCGATCGACAAGACAGTTTGGATGCCCTGGAGGAGGAGCGCGACGTGGCAAAAGCCCGTTCCGCATTCTATCAGCAACAGGCTCGAAGGTATCAAAGCAGAGAAGTACGGGCCAAAACCTATAATGTTGGTGAACTAGTTCTACGCCCGCCGGAGAAGAAAAAGAACAAGCTCAAGCCCAAATGGGAAGGTCCCTTCATTATTGACCAGGTTCTGACCGGTGAAGCGTACCGTCTGCAGGATGCATCAGACAATTGACTCGAGCCAAACCCATGGAACGCAGCCAGACTCCAAAGATTCTACGCCTAGTGCCGGACTCTATGTTCGTCTCCTTACCTCCATCAATTTTTTGCATATCAATTATCTGTCTTTTCTCTCTTTCTCTCTTTTTATTTTCCTCAAGGCCCTAAAAGGCTACACCTGTGTCTTGGTTACACAATCTTGACGCGCCAACCGTGCTCATTATACCTGGGGGCTTCTTATACAGAAGCTTAGTCTAACTTTTTTTGGGATTTATGCCCCATACATGTGTTATTCTTCTGCATGTACCTTTTTCGCCATTATATGCATCGATATGACTTAAGTTTTGGCCAAGCTGGGTTGCCTGGCTCTTGTATTTATGCCCTACATTCCTGTTAATTCGGCTAGGGCATAAGGGGAGCACCTCTGCGATTGTTACTGTCGGGTCAGCCAGATGTGTACCTCAGACTGGGTGAAGCCGAAAGCTAGCATTCTTAAGGGAATATTCGGTCGGCGAACAAAAGATGACTTTTATTTAATTTGGCACATGCCCCTAGATGTTTTTAGCCTGCGTCTCTTTTCGCAGTTCGGACATGCACATTAGGGCATGCGTACCCAGGGAAAGGAACCCTTAACGGAACTATTCTCCCTGGAAGATGTTTCCTACTACCCATGTAATATAACATAGCTAGTTGGGTACTTGTCTGTTCAAGCACTTATGACCCCTACACCTGGTTTCCACGCATACCCCAGTTTTTACATAACCGAGCGGGTATTCAGATACACTCCGGACTATCGGGTCCAGAGGTCGAAGCGAAAAGGTCCGCCATGACAAATGATTTACAATCCGGCTAGGGACATTATATATGTCACTTGAAGTACACAGTCACTAAGACTGATTAAATTCTTCTTCTATACCACCCAACAGGTTGTCTAGCCTACAATCCTGTTGGGAATACTTTGCGGCTATTTCTACTTGGTCATACACCAAACTGACGGGGATCTCTTTCCCATCGGGCCCCACAGGTCCGACCTCGGCTATGTGGTTTTGGTCAGCTTTGGTATATCGCGTCTTCACCATAGCCCAGGCTTCCCTTGCACCTTGTCGGCAGGCTGATATCTTCCATAATCGGAAGCGCCGTCGGGCTCCCTTGAGCTTCTCTACAGGCTCCCCCATGCCTCCTGGCGGGGACACGAAAGGCCACAAGGCTTGGGCAATACCCTGCATCACCTGCCGAACTTGTTCGTATAGTTGTGAGAGCTCTGGTAGAAGATCACCCACAGACTCGGGCATCTCCTCTGCGGGACGACCTGTCAGCATACCCGCAGAGATAACTCTGTTAGCCGGCTTCTTCGCCGAACTCCTTCAAAAGTTCGTTCAATCACTTACTAAAAATGTCGTGTCGAAGCCGCTTATTCTCCTTTACAGAGTCCGCAAGCTGGGCTCGGACGTCTTTCAGTTCCACGTCCAGCCGGATATTGGCGTCCTGGAGATTATTTTTCTCCTGCCTGACCCGCGTAAGCAGGCGCTCGCCAGCATTTAGCTGTCGATTAGCAGGTTGCGCATCCTCCAGCACGGCCTCCGGATTCACTCCGGGGTCATCTGCAACATCTATTGTTAGATTTGCATGCACGCCGCATACTATCTGGTACCTACAATTCTTCGCAATAGAAGCAAATTTTACCAGAGGGGGCCTTCTCGGACTCCTTCAACGTGGCCACCGCAGCCTGTAGCTGGGCTTTGCACTCTTCTAGCTCTTGAGACAATTGGGTATTCTTCTCTGTAAGAACCTGCACAAATAATGATCCTTAAATCAGTTGTGCCAACTGTTTCAAGTCTCAAGGGCTACTGATATATATAATCGTCAGATTTTCCTACCCGTATATCCTTTACATACTGGTCCGTCACTCTGGGAAGACCATTTTGAGCAGCACAGATGTATGTGTCTCCTGAGTTGAAGGCATCGAATGCCTCTTGGGAGAAACAAGCGTCACAGAGTACGGCCCGGTGACGCCTGTGATTCATGGCGCTCTCCACTTTGGAATTAGTAGCGGATAGTCTGTCCACATCCTCTGTAGGAGGAGCATCTGGCGTCCGCCCCGTGTTAGCTTCCGCCTCTATATCCGGCCCTGGAGCCCGACTGGTGGAGGCGTGATCGGCGGCCTCTCCGGATATAGTCCGGTGAGCGTTTTTCCTACTAGGAAACATGGATGTCATCTATACCTACTATTAAATGGAATAGGTATTCTTGGTTTGGTTTAGTCCTTTATGTTTGGTTTACACACGTTAAGCGATCTGGGCCAGTTACTTGTATGTTGATGGGCCTTTTATGGGCTTTTATAGAGAGACCGCGAAAAATAATTGGGTCAAAATAAATCAACATTATGGGAATTGAACACAAGACCTCATGTCCATCTCTTAGATGTAACAACCAAAGACTTATGCACCTTTCGTATTTACTAATCCCAAGTCACTCTAAATATACGAGCGGCAGTCATCATGTTTATTTATTTATTTTTGCGAGAAAAGGAGTTGATATTAAAACATCCAAATTACTGAAAGGTCCAAACAGAAAAGGAAATTACAACCAAGCCCCTCTGCAACCCGACTACGCCGGCGCCGTGGACGAGCCGGTGACGCCTAGTTCGCTGTTGCTCGGTGACGCCTTGGATCGAAGCAGCCCCCGAGCGAAACGGGAAGTCTCCGATCAACGGTCCGTGAGGACCTACACCCATGGCCATCGTCGTCATCGCACTGCTCGACATCGCCTTCCTTCTCCAAATCCTCAACCGCCGGAATCGCCATCCCTCGATCTCCGACACGGGGGAACCATGGACGGCCTCTCCACCGAGCAACGAGCAAAAGTAAAGGAGCTGGTCCACCACGGAGCTCCACCGGAACTTCCCATCAAAGGGGAGACCAACACCTGCAAAAAGCCGATCCAATCGCAACGCCGCCTCCACGACGCCACCGGCTGGCTCCCTAGGCACTCCTACACTATGTACACGCTACAAATCAGGCCTCCCCATCCTCCCGCCGTCGGAGCGTCCGGCGAAGGGCGAGGGAGCCGCCGATTCAGCAACGGCGAGGTGGAGAGCCCGGGGTTCGCACAAATCGCCCTTCGTTCCTGTAGATGGGGAAGGGTGAGGTCCAACGCTCATGTTTAGGGAGAGCTAATTAAGCGAATGAGGTAATAAAGGAAGGATTGTGGGCTTAAATATAATATTTAAATAAATGTGGCCAATTAAAGAAAGGATTATGAGTAAATCAGTGGAATAACTATTAGAAAGATTGTGGTCTTAATAAATTCTACATGAAGGATTTGAGGTAAAAAGGTAGGATAATTAAAAGAAAGGATATATAGGCCTTAATGTGCTTGGGCAATTAAATTAGAAAAGGAAGGATTTGATTCCTGACTAAAACGGGTGAGGACTTCATGGTAATTAATGAAAGGATCATGCTTAAATGCCATTAAAAAGGATTGTATTTAAATGAAATCAGTGGGACAGTACGCCCCGCAAAGAAAATATGAACACGACTAAATTGCGACGTATTTTTTTATGCTCATTTTTTAGAAGGACGATGTTGCGTTGCAACATGTTCTTCATAATGAATCCGATGTTGTGGAACATTATGCTTGTGCAAAACATCAATTTTCCCCATTGCAATGCATAGGCATATGTGCTAGTTATATTTTAAAGAAAGAGGACAACCACGGAGCGAGGTTTTGTATCTTACCTCTGCGCCGGTGTTTTAGTCCTGACCGCCTTCCTTTTTGGCCTACCCGGCTTCGGTGCCCATTGTTGGCGAGTTACTGCGGGTTCGGCATGGCATCCCGAAGGCCTTCCCTATAAAACACCATATGTGTACGGTAGGTGAAGTGCATAAAAGGGGATCCTTCTTGGAAGTTGGGACTCCGGTTTTTCCTTACATGCGATGCAGGGAGTAGCCCAGGATAGTCGGCCATGATGGCCACCATGGCGTCATCGCAGTTCAATTGATAGAACGTTCGGTCTATCAGCTCCACACATATCTCCGGATCCTCTTCGAGTCCGGGATCAAGGGCCCGGTCAGGGTCCTCCGGTTGTGGAGGTGGGCTGTTGACCTCCCTTACAGCTTTTCGCAGTTCCTGCCGAGAAACGGCAAGGTGAGTATTTACGACGAAGAATGCGGGAAGGTTGGGAGTAAGGAGTGACAGCTTACCCAACTTGGAGGGTTGTACATAGAGAATCCATCCCGTGGCTTAATACGGATGAACTCCTCTTCCTCTCCCTTGAATAACTCGAACACATTTTTTGCTAGAGCGGAAGCGGAGTCCGGTCCATTATGCCCGCAGCGGGTGGCATCATCTTCCCTGTTAAAGCGCCACATGTGGTGCCCTTGAAATTGAAGCGGCTGCACCCCCCGCATTATGCATATTGACATAACCTCGATTATTGTCAATCCTGATTGAGCCAGCACTTTAATCTGGTCCATCAGGTAAAGGAATTCTCCGTTGTCTTCCTCCTGGGGGCTCCGTGGGTGCCGGCTTCAGCGTTTCTTCAGAGGAGCATTGTTGAACTCGGGAAGACCCCTCCGAATAGGATCCGGATGGGGGACGTCCTCCATGTAAAACCAGTCCGAAGGCCAGTCTTCGGACGTCTTCTTCGGGGTACCAGACAGGTATCCGGTCCCGGCGATGCGCCATATTTCGGCTCCGCCCACCTGATATAGTGACCCCTCCTGTGCATGGGGCACAAGGTAGAATAGCCTCTTCCACAGCTCAAAATGAGCCTCGCAAGCCAGAAACAGCTCACAAAGGGCAACATAACCAGCGATGTGTAATATGGAAGCGGGTGTAAAATTATGCAACTGGAGGCCATAAAACTCCAGGAGCCCGCGGAGGAACGGATGGATCGGAAATCCAAGTCCCCTTAGTAAATAAGGGACAAGGCATACCCGCTCCCCCTTGGAGGGATTAGGGAAGCTCTCTGCTTGCTCCCCGCCATTATAGGTGGCGAGCCCGGCTCAAACAGGGACCATATATGTTGGAGGGAGAAATCCCTGGGTCTGCAACTCTACTAATTGGTTGTGCGGGACGCAACACTTCTCCCAGTCACCGGGCTTTGGGCTACAGGAGCGGGAGGAGGAGCTGTGGTGGCCGGCCATGTTGGAATGGATTTTTCCGAGCATGCTCTGATGGAAACTTGCCGTGGGATGATGGTGTGGTTTGGATCTAAGAATCCCTGTCCCTTCAATAGACAGTTTCTTTTCATGGCTAGGGTGGCGAATGTAAAAATGCCCTGGCTCCTCGCATTCACTCGACACGTGGAAGATAGCCCTTATTGGGTGCAGAAGACAAGAAGTGCAACATTTATGGGGAGCCGGACACTACTCAGCAGATATTCAGAATTTTGAGAGGAACCCACCTTGCAATGCCGAGGATGAAACTGCGCGCCGGACTCATCGTCATTGAAGCCTGGTTCAGGGGCTACTGAGGGAGTCCTGGATTAGGGGGTCTCCGGACAGCCGGACTATATGCTTTGGCTGGACTATTGGACTATGAAGATACAAGATTGAAGACTTCGTCCCGTATCCGGATGGGAGTCTCCTTGGCGTGGAAGCCAAGCTTGGCAATACGGATATGTAGATCTCCTCCCTTGTAACCGACTTTGTGTAACCCTAGCCCCCTCCAGTGTCTATATAAACCGGAGGGTTTAGTTCGTAGGACAACAGAAAATCATGCCATAGGCTAGCTTCTAGGGTTTAGCCTCTACGATCTTATGGTAGATCAACTCTTGTAGTACTCATATCATCAATATCAATCAAGCAGGACGTAAGGTATTACCTACATCAAGAGGGCCCGAACCTGGGTAAACATCATGTCCCCTGCCTCCTATTACCATCCGCCTTAGACGCACAGTACGGGACCCCCTACCCGAGATCCGCCGGTTTTGACACCAATTGTGACAACTAGTACATCTTATCCTGGCAAAAGGTAGTCTTCGCCTACAAAGCTTCAGGTCGTCACGCTGTGGTGGGCTCGGCGATGACCTCCGTCCTACCATCCTGGAGGTCTTGGTATTCTAGCACAGGAAAGGAAACCTTTAGTTGATTCATTGGGACTCCGCGCCTAAGCTTGCCTCTTTAGCACCAAAGAGGAAACTGTTGTACTGCGCCCGCTTGGCCTTGGTCGTCATGGCTCGCGTCATCCGAACCTCGCGAGGTGAGGGCTTGCATAGGACTCTCCACTCCTCAGCAACCAGCCTAAGGAGGCCGCTCCTTCTGGAGGTCTTGGCATCGTCCTCCTCGCGAGGGTCTTGCCTTGTTGGTGCTAAAGATGGGTCATTCCAGGCAATCGATTGGGCCACGCTGCAGGCCGCGGTCAGGAAAGTTTGGGCACCCCGGTTCCTAGAACGCTAACAGAAGCAAAGTGAGGGAGAGAGGAGGTGGGAGCTAGGGAAAGTCAAGCAAGAGAGGATGGGGAGGGGGGAGGAAAAAGGTGGTATGGCTGCGGTTTAGCAATAGCACTGGGCACAAAACGCGCTGCTGCTAAATAGATAGTAGTAGCGCGCTTCCGGCAGAGGCGCTACTACTAAGCGGGGCCCACCATCTGGCCAGGTTCAAAATTAGCAGCAGTGACTTGCAAAAAAATCGTGCTACTACTATTACATTATCAGTTGCGCGGTTTGAGTGGGCGCGCTACTGCTAAACCTAGTGTGGCGGGAATGGTCGGTCAATTTTAGTAGTAGCATATTTCCATCGAGCCGCGCTACTGCTAAGTTGGTAGCAGTAGCGCCTGTTCATGGCCCGCACCACTGCTAATTAGAAGTAGCACCCCTCCTTGTCCAGTGCTACTGCTAAGATTCTGTGTATAAGGTTTTCCCTAGTAGTGGTAAACACCTTGAGTAGGGAGCATGATTGCTTTTCCTGTTCACCGAGCTGGGGAATTATTTTCCCACTTCTTGCACCACTGCTACTTCCCAATCGCTTCACTTGTCTTTACAACACAGCGGTCATAGTTTGATAGCGGCGGAGGCGGTGGTGATCGTGAAGGGTTATCCAGACAGCGGTTTGCTTTTATTGGATCTATTTTCTCCTTTAGATCTGGACGTTTTTTTGCAAGCTGGCGTTTCACACCGGTAGCCACGATGCCATTGTTATCCTCCTCAGTCATGTCGTATGGTAACTTGGCAGGAGCCTTCTTGATGCTTGTACCTGCTCTGGATTTCTTCGTTGTTGTACTACTAGCCATCGGAGCAATGGCGGGTCTCTTCTGCCGGTGCTGAGGCGGCGGAGGAGGCGGAGTCAGCTGACGCGGCAGTGGAGGCGGAGTCCGCTGACGCGGCGGAGACAGCTGAGGTGGCAGAGTGTGCTCACGCGGCGGAGACGGCTGAGGGACAGAGATAGTGCTGGACTATGAGGAGTCTGCTGTGGGGCCTCCTCCGGCTGAGTGTGCTGACGCGACGTCCATTGTGGAAGCATGGTGTTTTCCTTTCTCCAAAGAATGGTAGTCCTTACGGTATCTCCCAAATGAGTCTCCCCTTCACCTGTAGGGTACTCAAGGTCCAGCCCCTTAGATCCATTGGTAACTTCATCCACCCCAACAACAACATAGCCATCTGGAATCGGAGTGCAATGGAAAGTTCCATCAGGTCTACGAGGTAAGGCATACCCTACCGCCACCTTCAATGTTATGTTCTATCATTTCACAATTATCTCACAATGTTGCCTCTCCATCATATCATCCACAGGATAGCGAGGAGTCGTGATACCAGGCCGAACAGGCTCCATGGAAGCCACACCACTTTTCCACTGAGATGGTGGGGTAGCTTCATGGGAAGTATCGAATAAAGCATCTTTGTGCTGCTGAGATGGTGGGCCGGTAGCTCGCTGACTGGTAAGTGCCTCTATTTTCTTCACCTATAATGCTAATATTTCTTCAACCTTTTGCATCTGGTATGCTTCCTCTTTCTTCTTTCTCCCTTAGGCTTCTATAACCACTGCTGTCGGGAAATCCATGCTTCCACGGAACGGAGCCTGATGTGCCTCGTGTTCGTCCAGGGTGTTCAGGGTTCCCGAGGGCGCGTGACAAATCTCCCTTCTCTCTGTCAGGATGGAGTTTTCTTCCTGCATGGCCTGGATTGTTTCCTGAATCTTTTTGACGTGTGTTTCAAGTTGAGCTTTCGTATAAATACACTTCCTTGTTTCTGGGTGCAAAGTTCCCCCATGCCCGAAGAACCAAGTCCTTGCCCGTTCGGGCCAGTTCAATGTCTCTGGTTCTATCCCTTTAGCAAGTAGGTCGTTCTCGGCTTTGTTCCACGAAGTCCGGGCAACCTGGTAGCCACCTGACCCCGTAACATGGTAATATAGCTTCTTCGCAACATTTCGCTTATTTATCTGTGACCTTTTCTTAGCTTTTTCCGTTGTCTTGTATGTCATAAATGCAGGCCAATGATCTCTAATCTTCGCATATTGACCGGTGAATTCTGGAGTCTCCTCTTTCCCGAAAAACTGTTCGCTCAATCTTTTCTTCCAGTTCTTGAATTGTTCTGCCATCTTCTTAAGAGCCCACGCCTTGACTTTTTGCTCTATAACTAGGTTATTTGGATCCTCCTCTAGCGATAGGCTGAAATGTGTCATGATCGAGTTCCAAAGCTCATCTTTGCATCTATCGTCGACATAAGAAACTCCATCGTCCTTCTTCTTATTCCATTCTTGGATGCTGATCAGGATGTTTTCCCTAACAACAACTCCACACTGATGTATAATTGGACTTGGGTCCGCTCAGGAAGAGTCCGTTTGCCATCTGGAGTGACTTCTTCGATCATGAACCTTTCATTCTCGCCCAACCTTTTCTTCCGGCCTCGTCTCCTTGTAGATGTTTGGCTTGATCCGAAGGGCTAAAAGAATAAAGAAGCGTTAATATATGTACATACAAAACAAATAATGCATCTAGTCATTAGAGGCTTAATTAATATATATATATATATACCTCGCCGGACTTTGCAACAGTTTCGGCGAAGCCATCAACTCCTCCCTCCATTCGATCACCAGAGTCGTAACCATCTCGTCCCTCACCATCAGTGTCGTTGAGAAACTATGAGTTGATATCATCACCTCCGTCGTGGATTATATCCCCCAACATATCTTCTTGTTCTAAGTCTCTCTCGTGCTCCATAATTTCTGCAAATATTACCACATGGCAATATACGACCATGAGAGATAAGCTGTTTTTCAAACATAATGAAATCCGGGCATCAAAGTACACATTACATAGACCAAATCAGAGTACACATTATATAGACCAAATCACAGCAAGAGAATCATCTGCATATGAGCAATGGATTAGTGCCCAACAACATGCAAAGTTGATAAGTTTTATAACAGTCAGTTTCAGACTTAGCAGTTTTTCAGCAAGTGTAAAACAAAGTTTATTCATTAACTACCAGCAGCAAATAGACACTAAAATGCACAAAACACATGTACAAAGTTTATTCATGTCCATCATCGGGGACGACTCCTCCGGCGATCGTCGGGGCCTCCTCCAGCAATCGTCGAGGACTCCTCCCCCCTCATGTCGAAGTTATACCGAAGTTACCGGGGTTATGTTTTAACGACTCCCCTCATGTCGAAGTCAGTGAACAACATGAAAATTTCTAAGTCAATAAACAACTCTGAAACTTTTTACATGTACTCCTAGAACAAGAAAATTTATAAGTGATTGCTAAACTTTTATGCTTCATTTATATGAAGATCAATTATCCAAAATAACTATGTTTGCAATATGAGGCATTGGACATTATCTAGAATCATATCGGATGAGTCATCCTATCTTTCGAGAGAGGATACTATGCAGACCGCCCGTCTCATGCATGCCTGTCATGCAAATCATGTTTTCATATGCCTCAAAATCAGAGTTATCGGCGTTATGTTTTAACGACCCCCCCCCCCTCATGTCAAAAGTTACGACGATATTTATACAAGATGAATACAAGATTTATACACAAGATGAATACAAAATGAATACAAGATTCATACACAAGATGTATGCAAGATGAATACACAACTCAATAAATGAACCAGCCATAATCCTATGAACAAAACATAACATACAACAAATGGACGCCTTTTGTTGAACACCGGAGGGACGGTCAGGGACCAACTCCATGAAGATGCAACACCACAACCTGTAATTCCACCGAGTGATTTTTTAGGCAAACGAAAGTATTCCACTAGATAAAATGGAAGATTTTAGTTGAAATGGACCTAAAGATCATGGCAAACGGATGCACGAAACTCAAATGGTGATCAAAGCAATATGCATTGCAAATCTGTCCATTATAGCTAGATACCAATTTCAAAGCAAGATTTGAACATGCTACAGAATTTCTACAAGGCAACAAATTGCATGACATGAATGTACATGTAACACATGGCAAAAAATGCTTACAGAACTAATTCAAATGACCCCTAGATCAATGGCAATCACCATGACAAGTTGACAAGTATTAATAGATTTTCAGACTTGGTGATATTTGCATAGTGGTAGAAAACAAATTCATGATGCAAGCTTTGAGGCAAGTAAAATATATGCTACAACAGTTTTTCATGGCAACAAAGAGCATGACAAGCATTTACTAGTTACGCTAAACAAAACACCCTTACTGATCATGATCTGAAGATGCACAGATTTTTTGCAAACCTCAAGGAAAAATGCAAAGTATTAATACTGCCAGTTTCAGACTTAGAGAAAAATAGCATGGCACTTCAAACTAGGTCACACATAAAGCATTGACACTTCAAACTAGCTATCACATTGAGTATATGTATCTAAAAACCTAGTAAAACTACACAAAACAAACAAAAAATTTGAGCATTTCTCTGTGATCTACACGATAGTAGTGTTTGCATCCATAGTAGAATTAATTTGCTTGTTCATCCATGTAAAAAAGGTAAACTTTCCATGGAAAAAAGAAGTATATTTGTCACCAAAATAGAACACTTGCCATGGCAAAAAAAACATTTTTTTAGAAGTCAAAAAGTCATTAAAATTTTGCCGCCCATAGGAAATTTCTTTCTTTTACATACATACTTCTACCATGGCAAATTCACACACCTTTTTAGATAAACATTACTAAAATTTTCCATATTACTTCTATATGGCAAAAATTGTTCTCCCTAAGCCAAAACTTGACAAAAATTGTTCTTCCTAAGAAAAAAAATGTTTTCCCGTGGGGACGCGGGGCCGGCGGCAGGGCGGCTAGGGGGGCGCGCCTCGCGGGCATGGGGTGCGGCAGGTGAGTGCGAGTGGCGCGGGGTTAGGTCGCGCGGGTGGCGGCCGTGAGCTCGTTGGGAGCTCGGGCGCAGGGGGCCAACGGCCACGGCGACGGATCGAGGCAGGAAACATAGGGGAAAAGAGCGGTGCTCGCCGAGGAGCACATGAAGTCTCGTTGAGGGACTAGTAGCAGTAGATGGCAGCGGGATCAACGGAGAATGGCTGCGGCCAAAAGAGGAAGCGCACTCGATCTTGTCATTGCAGGAGCTCAAACCGGTCCTCGTAGTCGAAGCAGCGGAGCTTGATGGGGGCACCGATTGCGAGGAGGCCCGACGACAAGGCTGAGTGGGCTAAGAGGTGACGACGAACTCCGGCAGCCTGGCGGCGTCGTGGGGTGTGGTTCTGCATTGGGAGATTGGAGAGGAAGATATGGGGGGAGGGGAGAGATGCGCAGTTTATATACACATAGGTTTAGTCCCAGTTGGTGGCTCCAATGGGGACTAAAGGCCCCTATTTAGTCCCTATTGGGACTAAAGCTCATTTTCAGTAGCACAAAGGGAGGGAAACCCAGGCCTTTAGTCTCGTTTGGTGGCTCGGAACGGGACTAAAGGGGGGCCTTTAGTCCTGGATGGTGGCTCGGAACGGGACTAAAGGGGGGGGGGCCTTTAGTCCTGGTTGGAGCCACCAACGGAGACTAAATCTGTTTTTCCTGTTGGTTTTAGACCCTTTTTAGGATGTTTTACTTTTCTTTTAAATAGATTCAAAAATAGTAGCATACATGCCTAGTTTTCATTTAATTCTTTTTTCTATTAAAGTTTTTAACAAAAAATACTTGAAGAAAATTTTAGTTGGATACATTTTATATAATTCTAAGTTAATATTATTTTCATCATAACTAGAGTTTTATAAAATCGTTTTACTTGATTCTTTTTGCTACTGAAGAATATTATAAAATACTTTTTGTTAACCTAATAATGTTATATCTTCTTTTTTGCATTCCATTGGAGCAATTCCAGTGCGGTACCGAGCTTTCTATTACCATCTTCGCTATTTGGGTACAACCCTTTTTCGTGATCCTCTAACATGCGATCGAACTTCAACTTATGCCTTTCACTTTCGCATTCTCTCTGTGCATCAACAATGAACCAGTGAAGATCATCATCGGGCACATCTGGTGCCTCTTGATCTTCAGGTTCCCCCGTTGCAGTATCACCGTATTCAGGGAACATATGATAGTTGTCATCATCCTCTTATTCTTCGTTGACTTCCATCATAACCCCTCTTTCTCTGTGCTTGGTCTAAACATTATAGCGTGGCATGAAACCCTTCTCAAGCAGGTGGAAGTGAAGGGTTTTCGAGGAAGAGTAATCCTCCATATTCCCACAGACAGTACATGGACAATACATAAAACCATTCTGCTTATTTGCCTCAGCCAGATGGAGAAAATTATGCAGGCCTGTGATCTACTCGGAGGTGCGTCGTTCATGGTACATCCATTGCCGGTTCATCTGCATGCATTATATAATTAAGTATATCAAAAACCATAACAGAACATCATGTATAGAGAAATGACCAAGTTTGTAACACCCCGGATGTAACTTGCCATATTTGTAACTCCGACTCTTGCCATTTACAGTGTTAAGTTATGAGATTCCCTTCATGGTTGGGTTTTCGTCTTCATTTTGAATTTTGTTCATGTCATGCATTTCATATCATGTGCATCTCATTTTGCATACATGTTCGTCTCATGCATCCGAGCATTTTCCCCGTTGTCCGTTTTGCAATCCGACACTCCTACGTGCACCGGCGATCCTTTTGTCTCTTTTCGTGAGCGGGTGTTAAACATTCTTGTAATGGACCGATCTTTGCCAAGCGGCCTTGGTACACCATCGGTAGACCGCCTGTCAAATTTTGTGCCATTTGGAGTCCGTTTGATGCTCCAATGGTTAACCGGGGAACCGTAAAGGCCTCGTGCGTGTTGCAGCCCAACACCCCTCCAAAACGGCCCAATAACCCTTCCAAACCACTTCCATGTCCTCTGCCATCGGATCACGATTGCGTGGTCGAAAACTACACTCCATTTGGACACTCCAAACTCCCTCTACCTATAAATATGTGATCCCCTCCGAAATTTCAGGTCCAAAACCCTAGTCTTCCCCGACCTTGCCGGCCGCCTCCCCGCCGTCATCTCTGGCAAGCTGCTCCGGCCGCCTCGTTTCCCATCCGCTCCAATCTGGATCTGAAAACCCGAGGTTGAGCCCCAGATTTTTCGTCTAAGTCCCTAAATTCATACATTCTGGTGCTCTATTAATCATGCCATAACTTCATATGTGCTACTCCATTTTGTGCGTGTAATATATCAAAATGTTCATCATGATGTTCTCTTAATTTTGTTCCATTGTGGCATGCTTGTTTAAGTTCATATGTGTGCCCAAATCACTGATGCAAGAGTGCTATAAAATGTTAGCTCCTGTTACTTAGCAGATTTTGAGGTTTTGTCATTTTTGTCACATTTGATGGGTGCTTCAAATGAACATGAGCTCTACATGTGTTTTTATGTATGTCATGCCATCCTTACAAGGGTGTTTTCCATGTATTTGTGTCATCAATGTGGTGACTAGCACAAGCATGCAAAGTAGCCTTCATGATATTGCTGATTTCAGGGACTTGGGATTTTGCTAAGTCCTTGTTCTGCTGTTATTTTGATGCTATGTAAACATGATGCTACAGTGAGATCCATGCTTGTTTTGAGTACCTTCAGTAAGGATGTTGTGGACATATGGTTATTCTCTATCCATCCATGTCCCTGTTTGTAATTATGGAGTGCCCTAGCATGTCTTAATCTTGCTTAACTTTTGTTATAAAATGTTCCTGGTAGATAGTTTATGTGTTAATCAATTTTGGCATGGTTGTTGTAGTTGATCCATGCATGCTTTGAACTTGCTCTTGCCATGGTTAGCTTCACGAACATGTCTTCGTGCTGGTAGTATGCTTATCTTGTCATGCAATGCCTTGTGGTGAGTGATTTGAGCTCGCAAAGATGCCTTCATAATTCTGTTTATGCCATGTTCTATTTTCTGCTAAGTCTGAATCTGTTAATAAAACTTGCTATGTTTACATGGGTGCCATCATATCTTCTGTGCCTTTTTGGCTCATGGTCAATAAAGGACTTGTGTTCTATGCATTTAGTAGTTTCGGGCCATGCCTTTTTTTGCGATGATATGTTCTTGTAGCATGTTTTTTTCTTGCTCTAAACATGGCTTCCTGATGTTAATTTCTGGCATGTTAGTATTTTCACTAAGTCTGTGAAGTTGATATCTTTTGCACTTTTGCCATGCTTGTTTGAACATGTTCTAGTGTGTTTTAGCCGTAGCTCAGTGGTCATGTTTTGTCATCCATCTTGAGTAGATCACTGCCATGTTCTCTGTTGCTATGTTGTAGTGCAGTAGCTTAGTTTTTTGTTGCATTCTAGATGGCATCGTGCTGTTAATCGCAGAATTGTGCCATTCTTGTTTTGCTTGCCATTTGCAAACCGTGCATCCGTTTCCGGTGATCTTTATATCGATTTCGACCGAAATCATCTCATCTTTCCAGCGGCACACTTGGTTTGCCAAGTTGGTGCCTTGTTCATCCTTTTCCTTCTGGAGCACGCATACGCATTACATATCACATCCCGCATGTCATGCCATGTTTTTGCATCATGTTGTTTGTGCATTGCACCGTGATTGATTGTTGGTCCTTTCCTTGTGTTCTTGCCTTGGGTAGAGCCGGGAGATGAGTACGTGATCGAGGAACCTGTTGAGTACGCTTACGAGGATCAAGCTTTCGTCAACTCTGAGATCTTTGCAAGCAAGATGACCATACCCTCGAAATCACTTCTATCTTTGCTTGCTAGTTGTTCGCTCTATTGCTATGCTGCGATACCTACCACTTGCTTTATCATGCCTCCCATATTGCCATGTCAAGACTCTAACCCACCTTACCTAGCAAACGGTTGTTTGGCTATGTTACCTCTTTTGCTCAGCCCCTCTTATAGTGTTGCTAGTTGCAAGTGAAGTTGGAGTTTGTTCCATGTTGGAACATGGATATTTGTTGGGATATCATTATTATATCTTTTGTACATTAATGCATCTATATACTTGGTAAAGGGTGGAAGGCTCGGCCTTATGCCTGGTGTTTTGTTCCACTCTTGCCGCCCTAGTTTCTGTCATACCGGTGTTATGTTCCTTGATTTTGCGTTCCTTACGCAGTTGGGTGATAATGGGAACCCCTTGACAGTTCGCCTTGAGTAAAACTCCTCCAGCAAGGCCCAACCTTGGTTTTACCATTTTCCACCTAAGCCTTTTTCCCTTGGGTTCCGCGGACTCAAGGGTCATCCTTATTTTAAACCCCTGGGCCAGTGCTCCTCTGAGTGTTGGTCCAACCTATCAGCCGCCGGTGGCCACCAGGGGCAACTCTGGGTTGGCCTACCGGAATCTTGGACAATCCGGTGTGCCTTGAGAACGAGATATGTGCAGCTCCTATCGGGATTTGTCGGCACATTCGGGTAGCTTTGCTGGTCTTATTTTACCATTGTCGAAATGTGTTGTAACCGGGATTCCAAGTCTGGTCGGGTCTTCCTGGGAGAAGGAATATCCTTCCTTGACCGTGAGAGCTTGTGATGGGCTAAGTTGGGACACCCCTGCAGGGATTTTGAACTTTCGAAAGCCATGCCCGTGGTTATGGGCAGATGGAAATTTGTTAATATCCGGTTGTAGAAAACTGGATACATAACTTAATTAAAATGAATCAACCGCGTGTGTAGCCGTGATGGTCTCTTTTCGGCGGAGTCCGGGAAGAGAACACGGTCTCGTGTTATGTTTGAACGTAAGTAGCTTCAGGATCATTTCTTGATCACTTTTAGCTTCTCGACCGTGCTTTGCTTCTCTTCTCGCTCTCTTTTGCGTAAGTTAGCCACCATATATGCTAGTGCTTGCTGTAGCTCCACCTCAATACCTTTCCTACCCATATGCTTGAATAGTTTTGATCGCGAGGGTGTGAGATTGCTGAGTCCCCGTGGCTCACAGATACTTCTAAACAGATGCAGGTGCCGATGATGCAAGTGCAGGGGATGCTACCAAACTTAAGTGGGAGTTCGACGAGGATTCGGGCCGTTACTATGTTTCTTTTTCGGATGATCAATAGAGGAGCCCAGTTGGGGTGATCTGCGATCTAGCACTTGGGGTTGTCTTTCTTTATTTTGGTTCCGTAGTCGGACCTTGATTGTATTCTGGATGATGTATGATATATTTATGTATTGTGTGAAGTGGCGATTGTAAGCTGACTCTTTATCCCTTTCTTATTCAGTACATGGGATGTGTAAAGATTACCCCTCTTGCGACATGCCTACCATGCGGTTATGCCTCTAAGTCGTGCCCCGACACGTGGGAGATATAGCCGCATCGTGGGTGTTACAAGTTGGTAATCAGAGCCTTCCCCGACTTAGGAGCCCTCTACTTGATCGAATCGCCGACATTGTTGAGTCTAGAACAAAATGTTTTGAGCCTTAGGATTATATATATCGGAGAGTAGGATTCTTTTTACTCCTCAGTACCTTCGTCGCTCTGGTGAGGCCTCCTGACGTAGAGATTTGACTCTTCTCTCCTCAAATTTCACGAAATTTTTTTAGGATCACGCGGGTATCTTGGAATAGTTTCGATGGTTTTGTGACGAGAACATTGTTCTTGGTGCCTCCTAGCATTTAGGGGTTGTGGCAGTGTGCCGAGGAGTTGAGCTCCGAGGTGTTGTCGTCACAATTTTATCGTTGCAGTTTTGGAATACCTGAGTTCGCCGACATCAAAAATCTCTTTTATGCAGTTGTTGGTGAGATAACCTCGACGCCACCCAGTACTGGGGCGGGAGTTCGGGAATATTGCCATAACTGGTATAACGGATGCTTTTCGAAGGTTGAGGTAAATGATTTCCGAAGGTTTCTTGGTTATGTGTTGAAGGATGGATACAACTGGATGTAGGATTTGCTAGTTTTGGGTGAGATATTATGCTTCCCCTGTATCCCCAACACCTGATTGCATAACCAGAAAGTTTCGGGAGTTTCATAGGTGGGAATTCTTGTAGCTCTAGTATTTCTTCCCGCAGATATTTGGTTTGTGATTGGGTAATCCTTACCAATTATTTGTTCATATACATACCTTGTTGATTTATTCGTCTACCTTTATCTAAGTGGCTTCTCAACTTAATGGAAGTGTGATGATTTACTTTGGAATCCATTGGTTCGTTCTTGTTCGAATGTTAAGGCTATATGTTGCAATTTCGATCCTTTGATTCAGCTTGAATATATGTATTTCAAGATGCTAATGGATGTCAACCTCTACAGGATGGCTCCTCCAACGCGTCAGAATCCGAACCCTCCGCCACCACCTCCACCTCCAGAGGCATGGCAAGCTGTCATGGCAGCCACCAACGCCAACACTCAGATGCTTTTGCAACTCTTGCAAGAGTGCAACCAAGGGCAAGGCAACCAAGGAAATCAAGGCCAAGGCAACAATCAACCTCAGTTTTCTACCCTCAATCAGTTCCTCGCAAACCAGCCGAAGGCCTTCAGACTATGTCGAGGCCACAGACGCCGACGACTGGCTCGTGGATATCTGCAAACATTTTGAGTGTAGCAATGTCAGGCCTGAGGACTTTGTCAAGTTTGCTTCGTTTCAACTCAAGGATCAAGCTGCTGAGTGGTATCAACAATACAGAGATTCCAGAGGAGGTCGTGTGATTACCTGGGATGATTTCCGCCGAGACTTCAAAGCTCACCACATTCCACAAAGTGTTGCTGAGAGTAAGCGCGAGGAGTTCCACAATCTCAAGCAAGGCAGCATGTCTGTTTACCAATACAATATCCTATTTCAGAGGCTTGCTCGCTTCACTAAACAAGATGTCCCTGATGAGAAGAGCATGATTTATCAATTCAGAGGTGGCCTCAGACAAGATCTGCAATTAGCTCTCGTGCTTCTTGAGCCGACTAAGTATTATGAATTCTACAACATGGCACTAAAGCAAGAAGCTGCTCAGATCAAGTGTGATGCATATAAGAAGAGAGTCAGGGATGCAGCTCCATCTTCTTCTTCAACTCAAGTGGCAGCTAAGCAATAGAAGTTCTGGTTGCCTCCTCCTCCTCTGTTTCGCCAGCCTTATCAGCAGAAGAGTAAAGGTGGCAGTGGATCTTCCCACCCACCCAACCCAGGCTATCAGAACAAAGCGCAGTCTCATACTCCAAGGTCAAGTGCTCCTTATCACCGTACGCTCTCAGAGGTCACTTGCAACAAGTCAGTAGAAAGGGCACTATGCAAACAAATGCTTCAACCAAATGCGCCTTCCGCCTCCTCCTCCTGTGAGATTTTCCAGCAATGCAGTGGTCAAGCATAATCCCAAGTTTGCAAAGGTCAACATGTTGAACGCATCTCAGGTAGAGGATTCTTCAGAAGTGATCATGGGTGACCTTCATGTTAATGATTTTCCTACAAAAGTTCTTTTTGACACTGGTGCATCGCTTAGTTTCATCTCAAGACCATTTGCATCAAAGCATGAGTTGGCTTTCCAAGTTTTGCCTAGTCCGTTAGCAGTTGTCTCACCGGGTAAACGCATGAACGCTAACTCCATGGTTCTGGATGTTTCTATCAAGATGGGTGACTATAAATTTCTGTCCTCTCCAATTGTTCTTGGCGACTCGGATATTGATCTACTTCTCAACATGGACTGGCTTTCTAAGCACAAGGCTCGGCTTGATTCTGCTGCCAGGCAGATTCAATTGACACACTCATCTGAGGATGTGATCATCTATGCCACTCGTGATGATACCATTCGACTGTTTTCTCTCAATGAGAAGGGCGAGTTGAATGCCATCTCTCAGATTCCATTCGTTTGTGAATATCAAGACGTCTTTCTAGAAGAGCTTCCAGGAATGCCTCCTCATCGGCCAGTTGAATTCGTTATCGATCTTGAGCCTGGCACGGAACTTGTTTGCAAACGTCCTTACAATCCCGGACCAGAAGAATTGAAGGAGCTGAAGAAACAACTCGATGAACAAGAGCGTATGGGTCTGATCAGACCGAGTTCATCTCCATGGGGTTGTGGTGTTCTTTTTGTCAAGAAGAAGGATGGAACGGAACGACTCTGCGTCGACTACTGTCCAATGAACAAGAAGACAATAAAGAACAAGTACCCACTTCCCAACATCAATGAGCTTTTCGAGCAACTTAAGGGTGCTCAAGCTTTCTCCAAGCTTGACCTCCATATGGGTTATCATCAGATTCGCATTCGTGAACAAGATATCCCCAAGACAACATTCAGAACAAGCTATGGTTCTTATGAATATATTGTCATGTCTTTCGGCCTTGTCAATTCTCCTCCAACGTTCTCTCGCATGATGAACTTCATCTTCACACAAATGATTTCGTCTTGGTCTATCTCGATGATATTTTGGTATTTTCCAAGAATAAGGTGGATCATGCCAAGCATTTGAGATTGGCACTCGACAAACTCAGAGAGCATCAATTCTATGTGAAGTTTTCAAAGTGTGAGTTTTGGCTTGATGAGGTTCTCTACCTTGGCCATATCATCTCGGCCAAGGGAATAGCTGTTAATCCTGAGAAGGTGTCTGCAATTGTGAATTGGGAACCGCCTCAGAATGTCAAGCAGCTCCGCAGTTTCCTTGGGCTTGCAAGCTATTGTCGAAGATTCATTGAGAATTTCTCTAAGATTGTAAAACCTCTTTCCAACCTCCTCCAGAAGCATGTTAAGTATGTCTGGATGCCTGAATGTGACTTTGCTTTCAACACCCTCAAAGGGAAGTTAGTTACAGCTCCTGTTTTAACTCCTCCCGATGAATCCTAACCATTTGAAGTTTTCTGTGATGCCTTCCTGCAAGGTCTCGGTGCTATGTTAATGCAAGAGAAGAAAGTTGTGCCTTATACCTCTTGCCAGTTGAAGCCCAACGAAAAGAACTACCCCACTCATGACCTCGAGCTGGCGGCAGTTGTCCATGCTCTATTAACGTGGAGACATCTCTTGTTGGGAAGGAAAGTGGACATCTTCACTGATCATAAGAGCCTCAAGTACATCTTCACTCAGCCCAACTTCAACCTCAGGCAGACTCGTTGGGTCGAAATGATTCAAGAATACAATCCGAGTATTGAATATACTCCAGGCAAGGCCAATGTCATTGCAGATGCTTTGAGCAGGAAGGCTTACTGCAACAGCCTAATTCTCAAGCCCTTCCAACCAGACCTTTGTGAAGCTTTCCGCAAACTGAATCTCCAAGTTGTTCCTCAAGGCTTTCTTGCCAACCTCATAGTCTCTCCTACTTTGGAAGATCAAATTCGTGAGGCACAACTTCTTGATGCCATGGCGAAGAAGGTGAAAAAGGGGATTGCTAAGAGCCAACCCAAATACAAGTGCTACCGCTTTGATGACAAAGATACTCTTTTCTTCGAAGATCGAATTGTGGTTCCTAAAGGTGATCTACGAAAAGTCATTATGAACGAGGCTCACAATTCCCTTCTATCCATTCATCCTGGAAGTACAAAGATGTACCATGACCTTAAGCAGTCGTATTGGTGGACTCGAATGAAGCGAGAAATTGCTCAGTTCGTCAATGAATGTGATGTCTGCAGAAGAGTGAAAGCAGAACACCAATGGCCAGCTGGTCTCCTCCAACCTCTTTCTATTCCAGAATGGAAGTTTGACCATATTGAGATGGACTTCGTAACTGGATTTCCCAAGTCCAAGCGTGGAAATGATGCTATCTTCGTTGTCATCGACAAGGTTACTAAAGTGTCTCATTTTCTTCCTATCAAAGAATCTATGACAGCAGCTCAGCTGGCAGACCTATACACCTCCAGGATTGTCTCCTTGCATGGCATTCCACAGTTGATATCTTCAGATCGTGGAGGCATATTTACTTCTAAGTTCTGGGAATCCTTCCAGAAGGCCATGGGCACCAACATTCGCTTCAACACAGCCTTCCATCCTTAAACTAGTGGACAAGTCGAGCGAGTCAATGAAATTCTTGAAGATATGCTCAGGGCTTGTGTCATTTCCTTCGGTATGTAGTCGGAAGATTGTCTTCCATATGCCGAGTTCTCCTACAACAACAGCTTCCAAGCGAGTTCGGGCAAGGCCCCATTCGAGATTATCTATGGCAGGAAGTGTCGTACTCCTCTTAATTGGTCAGAGACTGGTGAACACCAACTTCTTGGCAACGACTTAATCTCAGAAGCTAAAGAAATGTGCAAAGTCATCCGTGAAAATCTCAAAGCCGCGCAATCGTGCCAGAAGAGTTACTATGATAGCAAGCATCGTGACTTGGCTTTCGAGATCGGAGACCATGTCTACCTCCGCGTCTCTCCAATGAAAGGTACTCGTCGCTTCGGTATCAAAGGGAAGCTTGCCCCTAGATATGTGGGTCCTTTCAAGATCATTGGCAAAAGAGGCGATCTCGCCTATCAACTTGAGCTTCCATCCAACTTCGCAAATGTGCACGACGTGTTTCACGTGTCACAGCTTCTCAAGTGCTTCAAGACTCCTGAGCGCACCATCAACTTCGAAGAGATTGATCTCCAAGAAGACTTGTCTTATCATGAGCATCCCGTTGCTATTCTTGAAGAAACCGAGCGCAAGACTCGCAACATGTCTATCAAATTCGTGAAAGTGAAGTGGTCACATCATTCCGACCGAGAAGCCACCTGGATACGCGAGGACCACCTCCGTTCCGAATATCCAGAGTTCTTTTAGTCCTAGATCTCGGGACAAGATCCTTTCGTAGTGGTGGAGTGTTGTAACACCCCAGATGTAACTAGCCATATTTGTAACTCCGACTCTTGCCATTTCCGGCGTTAAGTTATGAGGTTCCCTTCGTGGTTGGGTTTTTGTCTTCGTTTTCATTTTGGTCATGTCATGCATTTCATATCATGTCATCATGTGCATCTCATTTTGCATACGTGTTTGTGTCATGCATCTGAGCATTTTCCCCGTTGTCCGTTTTGCAATCCGACACTCCTACATGCACCGGCGCCCTTTTTGTCTCTTTTTGTGAGCGGGTGTTAAACATTCTCGGAATGGATCGAGATTTTCCAAGCAGCCTTGGTACACCACCGGTAGACCTCCTGTCAAATTTCGTGCCATTTGGAGTCCGTCTGATGCTCCAACAGTTAACCGGGGAACCGTAAAGGCCTCGTGTGTGTTGCAGCCCAACACCCCTCCAAAACGGCCCAATAACCCTTCCAAACCACTCCCATGTCCTCCGTCGTCGGATCACAATTGCGTGGTCGAAAACTACACTCCATTTGGACACTCCAAACTCCCTCTACCTATAAATATGTGATCCCCTCCGAAATTTTGGGTCCAAAACCCTAGTCTAGCCTCCCCCGCCGCCACCGGACGCGTCCGCGACGGCTGGACACGTCCGCTGCCACCGCCCGGCGAATCCTAGTCCGCCACGTGGCCTCCGCCGCCGCCGGCCCGTCAAGCCCCCGCGGGGCCCTCCCGGCCCATCTCACCGCCGCCGCGCTCCGTAGGCGCCCCTGCCCCGAGCGCCGCACAGCGCCCCACTGCCGTTCGTGCCTCCGCCGCCTCCGCTGCCCCAGGCCGCGGGCTGAGCTCGCCGCCCCGCGCATCGTGGATCCGGTCGGGCCGGACCGGATCCGGCCGCCTCGACCTCGTCGGCCGCCTTCCCCGCCTCACCGGAGTCTTCCCTGACCTCGCCGGTCGCCTCCTCGCCGCCATCTCCGAGGAGCTGCTCCGGCCGCCTCGTTTCCCGTCAGCTCCGATCTAGATCTGAAAACCTGAGGTTGACCCCGAGATTTTTTGTCAGTCCCTAAATTCATACATTCTGGTGCTCTATTCATCATGCCATAACTTCATGTGTGCTGCTCCGTTTTGTGCGTGTAATATGTCAAAATGTTCATCATGATGTGCTCTTCATTTTGTTCCATTGTGGTGTGCTTGTTTGAGTTCATCTGGGTGCCCAAATCACTGATGCAAGAGTGCTATAAAATGTTAGCTCCTGTTACTTAGCAGATTATGAGGTTTTGTCATTTTTGTCACATTTGATGGGTGCTTCATATGAACCTCTACATGAGTTTTTATCTATGCCATGCCATCTTTACATGGGTGTTTTCCACGTATTTGTGTCATCAATGTGGTGACTAGCACAAGCATGCAAAGTAGCCTTTGTGATATTGCTGATTTCAGGGACTTGGGATTTTGCTAAGTCCTTGTTCTGCTGTTATTTTGATGCTATGTCAACATGATGCCACAGTGAGATCCATGCTTGTTTGAGTACCTTCGGTAAGGATGTTTTGGACATATGGTTACTCTCTATCCATCCATGTCCCTGTTTGCAATTATGGAGTGCCCTAGCATGACTTAATCTTGCTCTACTTTTGCTATAAAATGTTCCTGGCAGATTGTTTACGTGTTAATCAATTTTTCAATGGTTGTTGTAGTTGATCCATGCATGCTTTCAACTTGCGCTTTCCATGGTTAGCTTCACGAACATGTCTTCGTGCTGGTAGTATGCTTATCTTGTCATGCAATGCCTTGTGGTGAGTGATTTGAGCTCGCAAAGATGCCTTCATAATTCTGTTTATGCCATGCTCTGTTTTCTGCTAAGTCTTAATGTGTTAATAAAACTTGCTATGTTTACATGGGTGCCATCATATCTTCTGTGCCTTTTTGGCTCATGGTCATTAAAGGACTTTTGTTCTATGCATTTAGTACTTTCAGGCCATGCCTTTGTTTGCTATGATATATTCCTGTAGCATGTTGTTTGCTTGCTCTAAACATGGCTTCCTGATGTTAATTTCTGGCATGCTAGTATTTTCACTAAGTCTGTGAAGCTGATATCTTTTGCACTTTTGCCATACTTGTTTGAACCTGTTCTAGTGTCTTTTAGCCATAGCTCAGTGTTCATGTTTTGTCAAGCATCTTGAGTAGATCACTTCCATGTGCTTTGTTGCTATGTTGGAGTGCAGTAGCTTAGTTTCTTGTTGCATTCTAGATGGCATCGTGCTGTTAATCACAGAATTGTGCCATTCTTGTTTTGCTGGCCATTTGCAAACCGTGCATCCGTTTCCGGCGATCTTTATATCGATTTCGACCGAAATCATCTCATATTTATAGCGGCACACTTGGTTTGCCAAGTTGATGTCGTGTTCATCAGTTTCCTTCCGGAGCACGCATATGCATTGCATATCACATCCCGCATGGCATGCCATGTTTTTGCATCATGTTGTTTGTGCATTGCACCGTGATTGATTGTTGGTACTTTGCTTGTGTTCTTGCCTTGGGTAGAGCCGGGAGACGAGTACGTGATCGAGGAACTTGTTGAGTACGCTTACGATGATCAAGCTTTCGTCAACTCTGAGAACTTTGCAAGCAAGATGAACATACCCTCGAAATCACTTATATCTTTGCTTGCTAGTTGTTCGCTCTATTGCTATGCCGCGATACCTACCACTTGCTTTATCATGCCTCCCATATTGCCATGCCAAGCCTCTAACCCACCTTACCTAGCAAACCGTTGTTTGGCTATTTTACCGCTTTTTCTCAGCCCCTCTTATAGTGTTGCTAGTTGCAGGTGAAGTTGGAGTTTGTTTCTTGTTGGAACATGGATATTTGTTGGGATATCATTATTATATCTTGCTTACTTTAATGCATCTATATACTTGGTAAAGGGTGGAAGGCTCGGCCTTATGCCTGGTGTTTTGTTCCACTCTTGCCACCCTAGTTTCCGTCATACCGGTGTTATGTTCCTTGATTTTGCGTTCCTTACGCAGTTGGGTGATAATGGGAACCCCTTGACAGTTCGCCTTGAGTAAAACTCCTCCAGCAAGGCCCAACCTTGGTTTTACCATTTTCCACCTAAGCCTTTTTCCCTTGGGTTCCGCAGACTCAAGGGTCATCCTTATTTTAAACCCCTGGGCCAGTGCTCCTCTGAGTGTTGGTCCAACCTATCAGCCGCCGGTGGCCACCAGGGGCAACTCTGGGTTGGCCTACCGGAATCTTGGACAATCCGGTGTGCCTTGAGAACGAGATATGTGCATCTCCTATCGGGATTTGTCGGCACATTCGGGTGGCTTTGCTGGTCTTATTTTACCATTGTCGAAATGTGTTGTAACCGGGATTCCAAGTCTGGTCGGGTCTTCCTGGGAGAAGTAATATCCTTCCTTGACCGTGAGAGCTTGTGATGGGCTAAGTTGGGACACCCCTGCAGAGCTTTTGAACTTTATAAAGCCGTGCCCGCGGTTATGGGCAGATGGGAATTTGTTAATATCCGGTTGTAGAAAACATGACACATAACTTAATTGAAATGAATCAACCGTGTGTGTAGCCGTGATGGTCTCTTTTCAGCAGAGTCCGGGAAGAGAACACGGTCTCGTGTTATGTTTGAACGTAAGTAGCTTTAGGATCACTTCTTGATCACTTTTAGCTTCTCGACCGTGCTTTGCTTCTCTTCTCGCTCTCTTTTGCGTAAGTTAGCCACCATATATGCTAGTGCTTGCTGTAGCTCCACCTCAATACCTTTCCTACCCATAAGCTTGAATAGTTTTGATCGCGAGGGTGTGAGATTGCTGAGTCCCCGTGGCTCACAGATACTTCTAAACAGATGCAAGTGCCGATAATGCCAGTGCAGGGGATGCTACCAAACTTAAGTGGGAGTTCGACGAGGATTCGGGCCGTTACTATGTTTCTTTTTCGGATGATCAGTAGAGGAGCCCAGTTGGGGTGATCGGGGATCTAGCACTTGGGATTGTCTTTCTTTGTTTTGGTTCCGTACTCGGACCTTGATTGTATTCTGGATGATGTATGATATATTTATGTATTGTGTGAAGTGGCGATTGTAAGCTGACTCTTTATCCCTTTCTTATTCAGTACATGGGATGTGTAAAGATTTAAATGCGACATTCCTACCATGCGGTTATGCCTCTAAGTCGTGCCCCGACACGTGAGAGATATAGCCGCATCACGGGTGTTACAAAGTTAATACAAATTCATCATGATATTAAAACCAAAGTACAATAGTGATCAAATGTTATTACCGAAAAAATAAATACATAAAGTTCATACATAGTTCTCATAGAACAACATACAACTCTCTAGAGCATCTAATTCAAACATACATCGAAACTAACCTACAACTATGTAAAACATTTAAATGCAACAACAAATGCGATCAAAATCACAACTAAGTTAACAATTGATCCAACAACATAATGATGCCAAGCCTCATTATCAATGGCATATTTTCAAATCTTTCTAATCTTCAAGCGCATTGCACCCATCTGGATCTTGTGTAGATCGACGACATCGGCAACATGCAACTCCAATTTCGTCTTCTCTTCTTCAATTCTTTTCAACTTTTTTTTTCAATAATTGTTTTCTTTTACAACTAAATTTAACCTCTCGACAAGAGGGTCGGTTGAAATTTCCGGTTCACATACCTCCTAGATAAAAACATCTATGTCACGTTGGTCGGCATAATTGTCATAAACACTAAATGAAACAAATTGTTATAAATGATAATATATCACATCTGAATCATAGACCGGACGAGAGCCGACGGGGGCAGATACCAAAACCATGGTACTATATAACAACAAACAATAATACAAGTAAGAAAATTATACAAGTAGCTATCTAAATCATACAAGTAAGAATTTTTTTCTTTTAAAAAGAAGATAAGAACAAGAAGTTCACCATGGTGGTCTCGGCGACGAGATTGGCGCGGGCTATCGACGATAGTGAGGATGGGGACAGAGACGGGACGACACCCTGCACATGTGTAAACTTTAAGAAGTTAATTTGAGCTCAAATTGTGCAACTAAATCAAATAAACTCCCACATACACTCCTACACTAAAACCCACAAACCACTCTACTTCTAGAGCATTTGAAATGAGTTAAACTAGTAGTGAGAGATGAAAGGATGAAGTTGCTAACCTTTTAGAAAACATGGATAGTTGGTGCACCGCCAAACCTAGACCAATTTTGGGGAAAATGGAGCTAGGAGGTCAAGCTTGGAGAGGATCTGAAGTGTGGCTCGGGCATTTCATCGAACACCACATGTGCATATGCAATGAGAACAGAGTAGCACACACCCCCGACACGCCGGCCGGCCAAAAAATAGAGGAGAGGGTGAGCAGGGGCGAGCATATATATAGGCATCATTTTGGTCCCGGTTGGTGTCTAGAACCAGGACTGAAGACAGACCTTTAGTCCCTATTCCAAACACCAACCGAGACTAAAGAGGTTGTGCCAGGAGCGAGGCCCTTTAGTCCCGGTTGGTTTTTGGAACCAGGACTAAAGGTCCAAGCTGAACCGGGACTGATGCCTGCCGAGTCCCGATTGGCGTCCTAGCCGCTTGAACCGGGACTGATGCTCCCATTAGTCCTGGTTCGTAACATGACCAGGACTATTGCTCTGATCTGGCCAAAACCAAAGCCCTGTTTTCTACTAGTGGCGGACGACCTTCCTTGGTTTCCACGCCAAACGACTGTTCATGCGAGCGTGTGCGGTCGCGTGAACACCGTCTTTGGCTCTGGTGGCCTTCTGACGCCTCCTGTAACTTATTTCTTCTCCATTTTCCTTCCTTTCCTTTCTCCCACATGATTTCTTCCCTTTTTATCCCATTTCCCATGGAAAAATATCAAAAGAGAGGATTTGTGGAATCCTTTGCATTCAGTAGTCATTATTGGCAATATCAGAGCAAATATCTCTCTTTTAATGAAATAATCCGGTTTAAACAAGGCTTGAAATGAGTGTAAAAATATCAGTCAGCATCTATGTTTTGCTGAACCTACAAAGTCAAGTTTAAGGTAATCACGATCTGCTGAGTGCTAGTGCGACGAAAATAATGAGAATGTATTTGTGGAATTGTATCATTAATATTCGAAATAGTTTCGAGAGAAATCGGAAGCGTTCCAAGGTCACTAGAAGGGTTTCGGAATTTATCGGGCAATACCGGGTATTACCGGTAATAATATATAGGTGGAAAATGTTTCTTAAGATGTTAAATTAATAATAAAAGGCTCTAATAATAGTTATCAGGTTTTTATATTTAATTAAATATCAACGAGTCTTAAAAGGCCTAGTGATGGAGCACTACTTGGGCCACTTGGGCCCAAGTGGAGGTGGTGCCCTCCTTTCCACTTGGTGAAGGGGAGGACGAATTGGAGGGGACTCCCCCTCCTCTTGGCCGGACAAGGAGGGCAGTCATTTCCCTCCTCATGGCATCCCTCCATCTCCCCTCCAACCTATATATACTAGAGGTTTTTGCCCTTTTTGAATACACATGTTTCGGAGCCTCATCTAGTTCTCTAGTTCTAATTCTAGTTGGTCCTAATTAATCAATTAGAGCTTGACCTAGATCCTCTAATCCTCATAATTAGAAGCCCAGTGTGGTACTAATCTCCTCCCTCTAATTCTTCAGCGACAATTAGCTCTGGATGGCGAAGCGCTGCCGGATCATGATGGCCGTACACTTGCAACTCGTAGACCATGTTTTGGTCTTCCGGTCTATTCATGGGTGGTTTGCAAAATCGTTCATCTATGGTTCGAGTGGCTCCAACCCAAATTTAAGTGGATATTGGGGCCCGACTATCCTACCCCAACACAAGTTACACCAAATCCACCCGCTCGACCAATCATATCCATCTGCTCTCTCCTCTCTTCTTCCTCCTCCACGACAGACATCTCGCATCGCCCCCCATTGCTCTACAGCCATTCTAAGCTTCTGTGCCGCCAGCACCGGCACAACAATCCTCTCTCGCGTCCTCGCCGCTGGCCAGGACGCCACCGGGGTACGTCCGGTAACTCAATGATCTTGTCGAGCATATGTGGACCCACAATGGAAACAGCTAAGGCTTGAGTTATGTACTTAAATTTTATGTAAGAACCATGTATTTTCGGTACCAACATTTGTTCTTTACGTGCGACATTGGCGTGTATCATGAACATGCATGGATTTGAGAGTCCGGGTTTGAGATATGTGGATGTCAGGCACAAGATATGAGGGGCCATCCGGATGTGTCCACGGGCGTGCCTGAGTGTGTCCGCAGACGTGCAGATTTACCAAGTCCGGTTGTAGATGCTCTAAGGCCCGCACACCAAGCCATTCCACATACCGCACCATCACGTCCTCACCGGCCACTAGCCCATTGCCGCACCACGCACCCCTCCCAAGAGCCCCAGGAGGGTACCCCAGCACTTGTTGGACCGCCACATGCTCTTCATTCGCTAGCCCCTCATGCCGTCAAGATCTGACTAGGCTGCTGGTGAGTATATTGGCAATTTTTTGATTAATTTAATCAACAAATAAATCATGAGCATGCATTGACAGAATTGATTACATACTGATTACGATCTAGGTAAGCATATAGTATGCATATAGTAGAGACATCTACGCACATAACTAGTTCTGCTAAGAAAGAAATAACGAGGAGGTGGATAAACGAGTCATATCCTCCAGTAGGCCAGGCCGAAGCCGCGAAAATGACATCGGTGTCCTCTGCGGCCTTCTTCTCGGCTTCAAGTTTCTCGGCGGCGAGTTGGTCAGCTTCGGATTGCTGACTCATGATGACAGCGAAGGCAACGTAGATGAATGGCAGCAAGCAGTCGCTCCCCAAAAACCTAATCGTCCCTCTCCCGTACAGGATCTCGAGAGACAGAGTTTTGGAGGCCTGCTCTCCCTTCAACCATGTACGCGGTGGACGGGATGGGATCGTTGCTGGCAGCAACAACAAAAAGAATGATAGTGGAAGGGATGCACGTGGACGCTGAGCAGATGCGATCTGTTCATCTGGGGACGTCTAGGTTTGCTGACACTTACACTATATAGGCGCATGCAAGTAGGAGGACGTGGGCTGGACCTGCATCTGAGTCTGTGACAGCCCACAATCTGATGTCTCGGATTCGCGGCGCGTTTGTTACGGGCTCTCCGTTTCTGAACGGCAAAAATTAAGCGCATAGGTATGTGAGCTCGGCTCGGCTCGGCTCATTCCGGCGGCGCACACGTCGTGGCGAGGCGCGTGGCGGGGGAGAAGCACGCGGGAACCATTTCTCTTATCAAGCTCCAATTGCATGTGAAAGAGAATCCTTTATAACGAGGTCCAACTCTTCCTCCACTAATGGGCTGGGACTAAACTTCCCACAACATTCCTTGTCACGACACCTATATGGGCCCATAGAGATTTTTCTGAAATTGTTAGGTGAGCACAAGGCCGACCCTGTATTTCAACAAGTGCATCTCCTATTGCGGACGAGTGAGGGGAAGGAGCGGCCGAGCGCCTCCCTCGGCTTGAAGAATGCCAACTTCGGCCGCCGGAGTTGTGAGCTTGCCGATCGGAGATGAGACGAGCAGTGGGAGAATCGGTCGGTGGAGAAATGAGAAGGCCGTCGAGACGTTCGCGCAAGCGACTGGGTAGAGCGAACACGTTCCAAATGCTGGCGAGGACAACCATCACAAGTGAAGATCAGTGCATCTCATCCAACGGTCCAGACCGCGTTCACTTTGAATTGTTGTAAAACTGACATCCAATTTGTATCATTTGGTTATCTTTAAAACAACGACGACCCCGGTAGATAATGTACTGTACGGGACCGTATATGCTAGAAGAAGAGTTGATGAGATGTTGAGAAGATGACGATGACGATGAGTTGCCGCATTTCCAAACCAGGAGGAGATTCATGTTTCTTTCTATATCTAGTCTGTACCGCTCTTAATGCACCATATATCTACGATAAAAAAGCCCATCTGCCTAATTTTCTTCTCCACGTTTATAACTGGCATATATATGTGCCTTATTCAGGGTGAAGAAGGAATGTGTATAGGGATATCCATTACTACATGCCAAGGCCCCACACGGCCGTATATGGCAGTTATAAACATCGAGAGAAAATCGAAGTCGATGGGCTGTTTCAGCGTAGATATACAGTCGCATTACCACAAATATAGCCTAAATAGGAAACAAACATGCAGCCTTTACTGGTTTGGAAATGTGACAACTCATCGGTTGTCACCATCTCATCATGTCATCAATGCTCCTAGCTCATCCGTGAAGCAGAGATGAGGATCGGATATGCACCCCCGTGATGAATTGGCACGGCCAAATCCTCATCTCAACTCTTCTCGTCGCCTATAAAACAGACGCCTCAGAGCTGTAGCAAGGCAGATCACAGACCTCAAAGTTCTCAGCTGTCCTCCTCCAAATAATCAAACACTCTGAGAGAGGGCGCAAAGGTTTTAGGGTGGGTTGCAATGGGGCGGAAGAAGATCGTAATCCGGCGCATCGAGAACAAGGCTGCACGGGACATCTGCTTCTCCAAGCGCCGGCAGGGGCTGTTTCGCAAGGCGAACGAACTGGCCGTCATGTGCGGCGCCCAGGTGGCCGCCGTCGTCTACTCCCGGGCCGGCAAGGCCTATTCCTTCGGCCACCCCTCCGCCGAGGACATCGTCGACCGCTTCCTCCGCCCCGCGGAGCAGGCCGGGGCGGCGGGGGCTGGCATGGGCGCCGCCGTCGACCCGGACCGGCTGGTAGAGCAGCTGCAACAGAAGTACAACGAGCTGTGCACGGAGCAGAACGCGGTGGAGCAGCGGAAGGAGCTCTGGGGGGAGGCCATAGCGAAGGGTCGCGCGGAGGGGAGCCAGGCGGCGGCGTAGCTGGACGCAGTCGCAGACCAGCGCGACATGGGGGACGCGGACATGCTGGCCTGCATGGCTTCGCTGAGGGAGGCGCAGGTCACCGTGGCGACGGGCGTCAACCAGGTCCTCCAGGACGGTCGCCGTGACCGGGAGGCAGCCCTCGCACCCCTGCCGCCACAGCTACTAGCCGGCGGCGGTGGCTTTGAGCTCGGTGGGACGGGGCAGATGATGGCGGTTATGCCAACCCCAGGGTTCGCGGTCGGAGGCGGGTTTGAGCTCGGTGGCACCAGCGCCGACGGCTGGATGGAGGAGCTAATGACAGCGATCGCAGGCTTCGGTGGGCTTGAGCTGGGTGGCACCAGCCAGAATGGAGGGACGGACCAGATGGTCACGGTGATACCAACGCCGGGGTTCGTAGGCGGAGTGGGGTGTGAGCCAGATCCTTGGTTTGAGCTCGGTGGCACTAGCGCAAGCGGCGGGATGGAGGACGTGATGCGGCGCTGGGTTTGAGCTGGGTGGCACCAGCGTGAATGGAGGGACGGAGCATTCACCAGCGTGGGTTTGATCTGGATACAGCATATGTATTTCTGTTTTCCCCTTTTTGTTTCTCTTGTTGCGGTGCATCGGCAACCCAACATAGTGGCTTGCATTGTTCTGTACCCATTACGTCGAATTAATGAAAATACAAGCCTTTATTTTTATTATTCTATTTTACAGCATGATTTTTGAATAGTTTACAAAAACGTTTTTTCCTTGTTGAACCATTGGCTTCTAACTTTCTCATCTGTATAGCTGCTTAAACAGGAAAGATGTCATGGGGAAAATATACCAATAAACATACCTTAGCCTTTGTCTATTGTGCAAATCGATGAATCATACTAAACAAATATACTTGTTTCTTACATTAAAAATACGTGTTTCTTAACCAAAAAATCTCTATAAAAGATCATATGTGGAAACACGCACACACACAAGTAATAACAACATACATATATAGTCCGAGAAAATGAAGGATAAGAACCATAATATGGATGCTGTTGACACTAAATTTACTGGCTACCCTGAATTTAACCGATAGCTAGTTGTCCTAGATTCGTTGCATCTCATCGCAAGATCAGGATTATTATTGATGGTAGAAAATTAATATGATTCTTCAACAATAAATAAATAGTTTTTTAGGTAACAAATAAAATAAAATAAAACAGGGTAAGGCAATGCCCGGTCTGCCACAAGGAGTCAAGCTATGAAAGGATTGCACATACGTTCAACATGCTAAGTACTCTTCCTAAAAACATTTCGTAAATCTCAAGATGATATGCCGGCCCAGTCTCTCGAAAGCACTCATAGGGGTTGGGTGATGTGTGTATTTGTAAAAATCATGTTGAAACAACACACATTACCTGGTCTCAAATTACTTGTCTTACATCTGTCTAGATACAAATACATCCATATCAAGACAAATCTGAGACAAGTAATTGGGGTCGGAGGGAGTACATGACATCTTTCATGTTTAAGTAGCAATATGAAAACGATAGAAGCCAATAGTTTAACAAGAAAAAACACTTCTGTAAACTATTAAAAGTTATGCCAAAAATAGAATAGTAGAAAGGCTTGTATTTTCATTAATTCGGCGCAATGGATACAGAGCACAGTACAAGCCACTATGTTGGATACACGCTGCAACAGGAAAAACACAAATACATATGCATCATCTAGATAGCTAGCTAGGTGGATACGAGACCGCCTTCTAGAAGCACGATGCATATGACCAAAACGAGACAGAAAATTTCTTGAAGGCATTAAATGAAATTATTGATAAATGATCGAAGATGGCATTGGATCTCTTTGTAGATTGGAGCCATGCACGTCCCTCCACGCTTGCGTCGGCAGAATGAATGGACTCAGGCGGACTCGGACAACTAGTTCCGGATTCGACCTCGTTTTCTTCTCAGTTGGTGAAGTTGTCGTGCGGGCCGGACTTGTGATTCACCATCTCCATTCCAGCAGTGAACCCTCCGGTGGCATCAACGTCATCATCTCCGTTCCAGCAGCGAGCACTGGTAGCGGTGGCAACACAGTCAGCGTCTGATGCTGCTGCTGCATCTCCCTTCCAGCGGTGAACCCCGACGGGATTGGCATCCTTGACATTATCTGCTGTTGCATACTGTCCATTCCAGCAGCGAACCCTGAGGTGGTGGCATCGCCATCATCATCATCTGCTGCTTAATCATCACGTGCACCCCTCCATCCACGCTGGTGCCACCGAACTCAACGCCATAGCCGTCGGCGAGCCACGGCAATTGTGGCATCGCCGTCATCATCTGCAGCTGATGAAAGTTCTCCTCCATCCCGCCATTCGCACTGCTGCAACCGAGCTCAAACTCACCAACATCGGCGATCGCCGTCATCATCTCCTCCGGTGAATCGCCAGCGGCGGTGGGTTTGAGCTCGGTTGCACCAGCGCGAATGGCGGGATGGAGGAGAACTTTTAGCAACAGCAGATGATGATGGCCATGCCACATCTGCCGGGGCTCGCCAGCAGGTATGGGTTTGAGCTCGGTGGCACCAGTGTGGACAGAGCAATGTACGAGATGGTTAAGCATCATATGATGATGATGATGATGATGATGATGATGATGATGATGATGATGATGATGATGATGATGATGATGATGATGGCGATGCCACCACCTCCGGGGCCCTCTGCAGCTCTCGATATCGGGGTGATGCCAACATCGCTGAGGTTCATCGGTGGAATGGAGATGCAACAGTAGCAGCAGACACTGACTGCGTTGCCACCGTTGCTGGTGTTTGCCACTGGAACGGAGATGACGACGTCGCCACTGGCTCCGGGGTTCACCGCTGGAATGGAGATGATGCATTAGGAGCCCGGGCCACACGGCAGCTTCCCCAACTGAGAACAAGACGAGGTCGAATCCGAAACCAACCGCCCGAGTCCGATTGAGTCCATCCATTCTATCGACTCAAGCATGGATGCACGTGCATGGCTCCGATCTACAAAGAGATCCAACGCCATCTTTGATCATTTAGCAATAATTTCATTATTTATTACCTTCTAGAAATTGTCTGTCTCGCTTTAGTCACATGCATCGTGCTTCTAGAAGGTGGTCTCGTATCCACCTAGCTAGTTATCTCGATGATGCATATGTACTTGTATTTTTCCTTTTTTTTTGTTTCTCCTGTTGCGGTGCGTAGCGTACCCAACATAGTGGTACTGTGTTCTGTATACATTGCACCGAATTAATGAAAATACAAGGCTTTCTATTTTTCGGCATGATTTTTTAATAGTTTACAAAAACGTTTTTCCTTGTTAAACTATTGGTTTCTATCTTTCTCATCTAGCTACTTAAACAGGAAAGATGTCATGTACTCCCTTCGTCCCCAATTACTTATTTTAGATTTGTCTAAATACGGATGTATCTAGACATTAGATACATATGTATCTAGACAAATCTAAGACAAGTTAATTTGAGACGGGGTAATAGAAAATATACCAATGAACTTGTTTGGCCTTTTTTTTATATAGAAGATACACACAAATAATAACAGCATCCCTATATAATCCTAGCAAAAGAAGGATAAGAACCATGGCATGGATGTTGTCGACACTAAATTTACTGGCTATCCTGAATTTAAATGATAGCTAGTTGTCCTGGATTCGTTGCATCTCATCGCAAAATCAGGATTATTATTGATGGTAGAAAATTAATACGATCCTCCAACAATAAATAAAAGAGATTTTTAGGGTAACAAATAAAATAAAAACTTTTTAGGAAACAAATAAATAGATAGATGTGATGAGACACAAAATATAGTAAGAATTGGACCAAAACAGGGTAAGGCAATGCGAGATGCAGGCTGGGCTTTTAGTCATGCGAACCTTTAGTCTCATGACAAGGGCCATTGCCCCGTCTGCCACAGAGAGTCGAGCTATGAAAGGATTGCACATACATCCAACATGCTAAGCACTCTTCCTAAGAAACATGTTTGCCTCTCGAACTTGGTTCTCGAAAAGAGGGTAATGACTTGCTCAAACTAAAACCAGAGAACCATATAACATTGAACTAGCAAACATAGTAGGCTTAGATCCAAAAATAAACAACGTTATGTATCATGCATATTCTTTCAAAAAAACATGTTGATAAAATAAATGATTTGCTAGTGCAAGCATACCGTGATAATTATTACCTTACGATGATTCTCAAGTGCTTTCATAAAGTAAATAAAGGATTTTCTAGTGCCAAGGGAAAAACATTCTCTACCCGGATTAAAAACAAAATGTACTTAGATCAACTTAACTAAACAAAGTCCGATGCACATGTATTTGTAAAAATCATGTTGATGAGACAAAAGTTTCAACTATTGTAGAGATACCTTCAAATTTATTACCTTATGTTGACATCATCCAGATCCATCTTTCTCGCCATCGGTGCAAGCTAGGAAAGCCGCTGATTTGAATAACATCTCTATCGATCTACATCTTGTGCCTAACTCTGGAATTTAGTTTTATTGATGTTTGATGTTGGGAACTATTTTGAAGTTTTTGTTCTCTTCGTGAGATGCACTCTTATCTATTGGACAACAGATAAGAGCTACTATATCACAAACAGAAAATTGAAAACAGCAGACCATTAAACATCTATCCAACTAAATTGCAGAGTTAGGCACGAGACGGTAGGTCATAAAGGAAAGGACTTGGTAGTGCCAGGAGAAAACATACTGAACCTGGATTAAAAACAAAGTATATACTTAGATGGATTCAACTAAACAAAGTCTTAAGCCACATATATTTGTAAAAATCATGTTGATGAGACAAAAGGATATAGACATCCTAAAATTTATTACCTTATGCTGACATCATTCGGATCTATCTATCTCCGCATTGGTCCAGGATGAGAAATCTGCCGATGAATTTCAAGCCGCGGTGCGGCCAATCGAATGGACTCCACCACAAAGATATGCACTCCACACGCAGGAAAAGTTACGCATACAATTCATGACGTATGCTAGATAAGCCGGTTAATAATGTCACCGGACAGGCGCCTCTCGAGCGGCAAACGACGAGCTCGCCACCTATTGACAAAGAGAATAACAAACTCGCCAGAGAAGATGAAAGGTGACAGTGTAGCGATGAGAGGAACACCGGAAGAAGAGGAAAAGGATGAGTGCGCCGCAAAGGTTGAGAATGAGGCGTGGGGGTTGGGTGTTGAGTCGCGTTAGGGTTTGGGTGAGCATATATAGCACTTTGGGTATTCGTGTAGATGGTTGGATCCAGATCTAATGGCTATAGATCTGACATCCGTTTAATCTATTTTGAGTGGTTGTGAATGGTTGGTGCATGTTTTTTTAAATAAACCTTTATTTAATTGGGAATATAATTCTAATACATGTCACCTTCACCATCATCGCAGGGGTTGGTATTTAGACATGGCACTCACAAATCATACAACATAATATGTGAAATATATTTTATTATAATTTGATAGCCACGTGTTGAGCTAGGAAAAAAAAGGCACAAAATTAGACAACCAATGGGGAGATGTCCCCCGGTCATTTTTTTGCGGCAACAACAATGCTATTCTCTGGCCGATCACTGCACGACCCTAATCAAGTGGTCTGTTGTAGTTTAATTCTATGAATGGTTATTGGTGTCGTGTGCATAGCAACACTCTTTAGCAATTTGTACTTCTTCACTGATGCAGCAGTGTCCATCATTGTGAACATGCCCGAAGTTTTATTTAGGATATTATTCGTCTCTAGGATTTTCAATCCGCCCAAGGCTTCGACCATGGCTTCTTCTTCTCCGAGACGTGGTCTAGCTCGATCTTAGCACGATGACTTCTCGACCATGGGATACAATGTCAGGCTGACTCCGGCAGCGAAGTGACAACGGCGGGCACTAGGATGGCATGGTTGCAAGTTGTAACTTCCTTATTTTGAGTGTCTTCTTATATCATTGGAAGTCCTTTGATATAAATCCAATCTCTTATATTTCCAAAATGAAATTAGACGAGTAGTCCGACAACATCTGTATCGTACATCAAACAATGGTTTATCTTTTTCTTTTCTTTTTTGCAGGGAATCATACAATGTTTGTCATGCATACATAGTGTCACAACAGAAAATCAAGACCATGCATGGGCAAACTGTTGGTGAACGCAGCATTTCAAAAAATTTCCTACGATCACGTAAGATCTATCTAGGAGATGCATAGCAACGAGAGGGGAGAGTGTGTCCACGTACCCTCGTAGACCGAAAGCGGACGCGTTTAGTAACACGATTGATGTAGTCAAACGTCTTCATGATCCAACCGATTCAAGTACCGAACGTACAACACCTCCGTGTTCAGCACACGTTCAGCTCGATGACATCCCTCGAGCTCTTGATCCAGTTGAGGATGAGGGAGAGTTCCGTCAGCACGACAGCGTGGTGATGGTGATGATGAAGTTACCGGCGCAGGGCTTCGCCTAAGCACTACGACTATATGACCGAGGTGTGTAACTATGGAGGGGGGCACCGTACATGGCTAAGACAAATCTTGGAGTCCTTTGGGGTGCCCCCTGCCCACGTATATAAAGAAGGGAGGGAGAGAGGCCGGCCCTCCTAGGGGTGCGCCAAGTGTAGGGAGTCCTACTAGGACTCTCAAGTCCTAGTAGTATTCCCTTTCCTTTTCGGAGTAGGAAAGAAGGAAAGGAGGGAGAGGGAGAAGGAAAGGGGGGCCGAGCCCCCACCCCTTGTCCAATTCGGTTTGGGCAGGGGGGAGGCGCGCGCCACCTCGTGGCCCTTCTTCCCTCTCTTCACTAAAGCCCAATAAGGCCCATTAACTTCCCCCGGCGAATTCCTGTAACTCTCCGTTACTCCGAAAAATATCCGAATCACTCGAAACCATTCTGATGTCTGAATATAGCCTTCCAATATATCGATCTTTACCTCTCGACCATTTCGGGACTCCTCGTCATGTCCGTGATCTCATCCGAGACTCCGAACAAATTTTGGTCATCAAATCACATAACTCATAATATAAATCTCATCGAACGTTAAGCATGCGGACCCTACGGGTTCGAGAACTATGTAGACATGACCGAGACACATCTCCGGTCAATAAACAATAGCGGAACCTGGATGCTCATATTGGCTCCTACATATTCTACGAAGATCTTTATCGGTCAAACCGCATAAAAACATACATCATTCCCTTTGTCATATGTATGTTACTTGCCGGAGATTCGATCGTCGGTATCATCATACCTAGTTCAATCTTGTTATCGGCAAGTCTCTTTACTCGTTTCGTAATGCATCATCCCATAACTAACTCATTAGTCACATTGCTTGCAAGGCTTATAGTAATGTGCATTACCGAGAGGGCCCAGAGATACTCTCCGATACACGGAGTGACAAATCCTAATCTTGAACTATGGAAACTCAACAAACACCATTGGAGACACCTGTAGAGCATCTTTATAATCACTCAGTTACATTGTGACGTTTGATAGCACAAAAGTGTTCCTTCGGTATTCGGGAGTTGCATAATCTCATAGTCAAAGGAACATGTATAAGTCATGAAGAAAGCAATAGCAATAAAACTTAACGATCATTATGCTAAGCTAAAGGATGGGTATTTGTCCATCACATCATTCTCCTAATGATGTGATCTCGTTCATCATATGACAAAACATGTCTATGGTCAGGAAACTTAACCATCTTTGATTAATGAGCTACTCAAGTAGAGGCATACTAGGGACACTTTGTTTTGTCTATGTATCAACACATGTATCAAGTTTCCGGTTAATATAATTCTAGCATGAATAATAAACATTTATCATGATATAAGGAAATATAAATAACAACTTTATTATTGTCTCTAGGGCATATTTCCTTCAGTCTCCCATTTGCACTAGTGTCAATAATCTAGTTCACATCGTCATGTGATTTAATACCAATAGTTCACATCTTTATGTTATTAGTTCACATCGCCATGTGACTAATACCCAAAGGGTTTTACTAGAGTCAATAATCTAGTTCACATCGCTATGTGATTAACACCCAAAGAGTACTAAGGTGTGATCATGTTTTGCTTGTGAAAGAAGCTTAGTCAATGGGTCTGTCACATTCAGAGCCGTATGTATTTTGCAAATTTTCTATTCCTACAATGCTCTGCTTCGAGCTACTCTAGCTAATTACTCACACTTTCAATATGTCTCCAGATTGAGACTCAGAGTCATCCAGATCGGTGTAAAAGTTTGCATCGATGCAACTCTTCACGACGAACTCTTTATCACCTCCATAACCGAGAAATATCTTCTAAGGATAATTTTGACCGTTGTCCAGTGATCCACTCCTGGATCAATGTCATACCCCCTTGCCAAATTCATGGCAAGGTACACAATATGTTTGGTACACAGCATAGCATACTTTATAGAACCTATGGCTGAGGCATAGGGAATGACTTTCATTCTCTTTCTATTTTCTGCCATGGTCGTGTTTTGAGTCTTACTCAACTTTACACCTTGCAATACAGGAAAGAACTCCTTCTTTGACTGTTCCATTTTGAACTACTTCAAAATCTTGTCAAGGTATGTAGTGAAAAATCTTATCAAGCGTCGTGATCTATCTCTGTAGATCTTGATGCCCAATATGTAAGCAGCTTCACCGAGGTCTTTCTTTGAAAAACTCCTTTCAAACACTCCTTTATGCTTTCCGGAAAATTTTACATCATTTCCGATCAACAATATGTCATTCACATATACTCATCAGAAAGGCTGTAGTGCTCCCACTCACTTTCTTGTAAATACAGGCTTCACCACAAGTCTGTATAAAACTATATGCTTTGATCAACTCATCAAAGCATATATTCCAACTCCGAGATGCTTGCACCAGTCCATAGATGAATCGCCGGAGCTTGCACATTTTGTTAGCACCTTTAGGATTGACAAAACCTTCTAGTTGTATCATATATAACTCTTCTTTAATAAATCCATTAAGAAATGCAGTTTTGACATCCATTTGTCAGATTTCATAAAATGTGGCAATTGCTAACATGATTCGGAAGACTTTAAGCATCGATACGAGTGAGAAAATCTCATCATAGTCAACACCTTGAACTTGTCAAAAATCCTTTTCGACAAGTCGAGCTTTGTAGATAGTAACACTACTATCAGCATCTGTCTTCCTCTTGAAGATCCATTTATTCTCAATGGCTTGCCGATCATCGAGCAAGTCCACAAAAGTCCACACTTTGTTCTCATACATGGATTCTATCTCAGATTTCAGGGCCTCAACCATCTATCGGAATCTGGGCTCATCATCGCTCCCTCATAGTTCGTAGGTTCATCATGGTCTAGTAACATGACTTCTAGATCATGATTACCATGCCACTCTAGTGTGGATAACACTCTGGTTGATCTACGAGGTTCGGTAGTAACTTGATCTGAAGTTTCATGATCATCATCATTAACCTCCTCACTAATTGGTGTAGGCATCACTGGAACTGATGTCTGTGGTGAACCATTTTCCAATTCGAGAGAAGGTACAACTACCTCATCAAGTTCTACTTTCCTCCCACTCACTTCTTTCGAGAGAAACTCCTTCTCTAGAAAGGATCTATTCTTAGCAACGAATATCTTACCTTCGGATCTATGAAAGAAGGTGTACCCAACAGTCTCCTTTGAGTATCCTATGAAGACACATTTCTCTGATTTGGGTTCGAGCTTATCAGGTTGAAGCTTTTTCACATAAGCATCGCAGCCCCAACCTTTAAGAAACGGCAGCTTAGGTTTCTTGCCAAACCACAGTTCATATGATGTCATCTCAACGGATTTAGATGGTGCCCTATTTAATGTGAATGCAGCTATCTCTAATGCATAACCCCAAAATGATAGTGGTAAATCGGTAAGAGACATCATAGATCGCACCATATCTAATAAAGTATGGTTACGACGTTCGGACACACCATTACGCTGTGGTGTTACAGATGGCGTGAGTTGTGAAACTATTCCACATTGTATCAAATGAAGACCAAACTCACAACTCAAATATTCACCTCCATGATCAGATCGTAGAAACTTTATTTTCTTATCACGATGATTTTCACTTCACTCTGAAATTCTTTGAATCTTTTCAGACTTGTGTTTCATCAAGTAGATATACCCATATCTGCTCAAATCATCTGTGAAGGTCAGAAAATAACGATACCCGCCGCAAGCCTCAATACTCATCGGACCGCATACATCAGTATGTATTATTTCAAATAAGTCATTTGCTCGCTTCATTGTTCCAGAGAACGGAGTTCTAGTCATCATGCCCACGAGGCATGGTTCACAAGCATCAACTGATTCCAAAAGCCCATCAGCATGGAGTTTCTTCATGCGCTTTACACGAATATGACCTAAACGGCAGTGCCAAAAATATGCTGCACTATCATTATCAACTTTGCATCTTTTGGCATCAATATTATGAATATGTGTATAACCACGATCGAGATTCAACAAACCATTCACATTGGGTGTATGACCATTGAAGGTTTTATTCATGTAAATAGAACAATAATTATTCTCTGGCTTAAATGAATAACCGTATTGCAATAAACATGATCCAATCATATTCATGCTCAACGCAAATACCAAATAACATTTATTTAGGTTCAACACTAATCCCGAAGGTAAAGGGAGTATGCGATGGTGATCTTATCAACCTTGGAATCACTTCCAACACACATCGTTGCCTCGCCCTCAACTAGTCTCTTTTCATTTTGTAACTCCTGTTTCGAGTTACTAATCTTAGCAACTGAACCAGCATCAAATACCCTGGGGTTACTATGAACACTAGTAAATTACACATCAATAACATGTATATCAAATATACCTTTCATTTTGCCATCCTTCTTATCCGCCCAATACTTGGGGCAGTTCCGCTTCCAGTGACCAGTCCCTTTGCAGTAGAAGCACTCAGTTTCGGGCTTAGGTCCAGACTTGGGCTTCTTCCCGGGAGTAGCAACTTGCTTGCTATTCTTCTTGAAGTTCCCCTTCTTTTCTTTGCCCTTTTTCTTGAAACTAGTGGTCTTTTTAACCATCAACACTTGATGCTCCTTTTTGATTTCTACCTCCGCGGCCTTTAGCATTGCGAAGAGCTCGGTAATTTTCTTTTCCATCCCTTGAATATTATAGTTCATCACAAAGTTCCAGTAACTTGGTGATAGTGACTAGAGAACTCTGTCAATCACTATCTTATCTGGAAGATTAACTCCCACTTGTTTCAAGCGATTATAGTACTCAAACATTCTGAGAACATGCTCACTGGTTGAGCTATTCTCCTCCATCTTGTAGGCAAAGTACTTGTCAGAGGTCTCATACCTCTCGACATGGGCATGAGTCTGAAATACCAATTTCAGCTATTGGAACATCTTATATGCTCCGTGGAATTCAAAACGTTTTTGAAGTCCCGGTTCTAAGCCGTAAAGCATGGCGCACTAAACTATCAAGTAGTCATCATACCGAGCTTGCCAAACGTTCATAACGTCTGCATCTGCTCCTGCAAAAGGTCTGTCACCTAGCGGTGCATCAAGGACATAATTCTTCTGTATATCAAATAACATGTATATCAAATATACCTTTGTTCACTTTGCCATCCTTCTTATCCGCCAAGTATTTGGGGTAGTTCCGCTTCCAGTGACCATTCCCTTTGCAGTAGAAGCACTCAGTTTCAGGCTTAGGTCTAGCTTTGGGCTTCTTCACGGGAGTGACAACTTTCTTGTCATTCTTCTTGAAGTTCCCTTTCTTTTCCTTTGCCTTTTTCTTGAAACTAGTGGTCTTGTCAACCATCAACACTTGATGCTTTTTCTTGATTCCTACCTTTGCCGATTTCAGCATCGTGAAGAGCTCGGGAATTGTTTTTATTATCCCTTGCATATTATAGTTTATCATGAAGTTCTTGTAGCTTGGTGATAGCGACTACAGAACTCAGTCAATCACTATGTTATCTGAAAGATTAACTCCGACTTGATTCAAGCGATTGTACTACCCAGACATTCTGAGTACATGCTCACTGGCTGAGCCATTCTCCTCCATCTTGTAGGCAAAGTACTTGTCAGAGGTCTCATACCTCTCGACATGGGCATGAGTCTGAAATACCAATTTCAACTCTTGGAACATCTTATATGCTCTGTGGCGTTCAAAACGTTTTTGAAGCCCCGGTTCTAAGCTGTAAAGCATGGTGCACGAAACTATTAAGTAGTCATCACTCAAAGCTTGCCAGATGTTCATAACGTCTCCATCTGCTCCTGCAATTAATAGGTCTGTTACCTAGCGGTGCATCAAGGACATAATTCTTCTGTGCAGCAATGAGGATAATCCTCAAATCACGTACCCAGTCCACATCATTGCTACTATCATCTTTCAACTTAGTTTTCTCTAGGAACATATTAAAAATAAAACAGGGAGCTAAACGCGAGCTATTGATCTACAACATAGATATGCTAATACTATCATGCATGACTAAGTTCATGATAAATTAAGTTCAATTAATCTATATCTATACCTAATAATAAAGGATGGATACTTTCATAGTTCTCCATACATCTTTTATTTATATCCGTTCATTTTGTGTAAACCATAAAAACTGACGGCTGAGATTGAAAAATAAATCTACACACATGTAATTAGGAAAGCAAACAAACAAACGCTGCGGAGCAAAGTCTGCACGTCCGTCTCTATTAAGGAAAAGGAAAAATGAACTCTCCATGTCTCGCTTGATGATGAGAAAAAGGAAGGAAAACAATCATATGTACTGTCACATCAGCTTTCTAGCCCCGATGTATATGTCCCAAAACCACCTATGACTCTTGCTGCCACACGAGATGAAAAAAGATCATGATCTCTTCGCCTTGCAGCTGCCGTCCCCTCTACGTGCCCCCAACACCCGTGTCCATGAACTGGCGCTAAGGCCCTTGTCCATGTCATGAGCTTCAAGGAGGTCGGGCTGAAGCTGGATTCCTCCACCGCTTCCTTTCCTGGACATAGCTAGATGGCATCCTGCCAGACATCATCATCCTCCCCTCTTCCTCTTGAGTCCACTACCACAAGGTCATCACTGTGGTCAGATCATTCTCCCCTTCCGCCCCTGGCATGGCTCTGGTTCTACTGGACATGGACAAGGTCCTCCCGGGCGCCAGCGAGGTGCCCATAGTCGGGTGAGGTTTGCGCCAGATGCTTTGCCGTCGTGGTGGAGCGGCTGACAGTGAGCATGGAATCCAACGACAGCGGGGTTCCTGGCCGAGCACGGCCAACGCGATGCCTGGCAGGTGGACATGGTCCGGGCCGCCTATCCCTCACCGAGCCGCCGTTATGACCGGCACTAGCAGACGAGACCGAGGCGCCTAGCGGTCCTCTTTTCCTGCACCAGACCGTCGAGGCAAAAACTCGGTCACAGACGGGGTGGTTAGGGTTGACGCCATGGTCGGCATGTGCAGCATGCCTGCGTGTGCCCTGCACGGGGTGGTCAGGGTCGCCATGTGCAGCGTGCATGCGTGTGCGTGGCCGCTCGCCGTTGCTGTTGTGGTGTGTTTTCCGCGTGCCGACTACATCCAGTCAGTCCCAACTCAAACTCACGTGAGATCTGTCAGCCCCAACTCAAAGTCAAGCGAGGTAGAAGATGTTGGTTTTCAATATCAAATCCACCAGAAGCTGCAGCTCGGACGTGCAAAGCTAGCCTCAGGCAGGCAAGCACATAGGTTAATTGATGAACAGTGCCTTTGCACATGCACTCCTAGCGGACGAAACTGAATTTTAACAGTTCGTCTGACGAAACTGAACTTTTAAGAATGTATGACATGAGTTGTTAACTTACATTGCCGGGTCATCCACAGGGCTTCGTACTCGGTGTCGGCGATGATAGCGAGCACGAGGGCAAAGTTTGAGAGCTTGGCACGGAAGCATGCATTGAGGAGGACGTTGCTTCTCTTGAGATTCTCATGCACGCAGGGAGGGTCAGTGTAGTTGTGCAGGTAGTTAAGCCCGCCGTCCACATCCGGTGCGACTTGCTCGCATTGGCTCCACCTGAGCACCTTGCCACCGTGGCCATGCTGCTGCTCGTTGAGCATGCCGTTCTCGGGAAACTAGAACACCAGTCGAGGTTCACCTCGATGGCAGCACCCAACTCAATCCAGTTCATGCCGCGGTGGATGGTCAAGTACAGGGGCTGTCCAGATACAACACCATGGAGATGAACGGTGAACCGAAGGTGTTGTGCTTTGATACGTCTCCAACGTATTTATAATTTTTATTGTTCCATGCTATGATATTATATGTTTTGGATGTTAATGGGCTTTATTTTACATTTTTTTATTATTTTTGGGACTAACCTACTAACTCAAGGCCCAGTGCAAATTGTTGATTTTTTTCCTATTTCAGTGTTTCGTAGAAAAGGAATATCAAACAAAATCCAAACGGAATAAAACCTTCGGGAGAGTTATTTTAGGAACAAATGTGATCTAGACGATTGGAGTGGACGTCAAGCAACCAATGAGGAGGCCACGAGGCAAGGGGCGCACCTACCCCCCTGGGCGCGCCCTTCCCCCTCGTGGGCCCCTCGTGGCTGCACCGACCTACTTCTTTCTCCTATATATATTCATATACCCCGAAAACATCCAGGAGCACCACGAAACCATATTTCCACCGCCGCAACCTTCTGTACCCAAGAGATCCCATCTTGGGGCCTTTTCTGAAACTCCGCCGGAGGGGGCATCGATCACGGAGGGCCTCTACATCAACTCCATGGCCCCTCCGATGATGTGTGAGTAGTTTACTTCAGACCTTCGGGTCCATAGCTAGTAGCTAGATGGCTTCTCTCTCTTTGGATCTCAATACAAAGTTCTCCTCGATCTTCTTGAAGATCTATTCGATGTAACTCTTTGCGGTGTGTTTGTCGAGATCCGATGAATTGTGGGTTTACGATCAAGTCTATCTATGAACAATATTTGATTTTTCTCTGAAATCTTTTGTGTATGATTGGTTATCTTTGCAAGTCCTTCGAATTATCAGTTTGGTTTAGCCTACTAGATTGATCTTTCTTGCAATGGGAGAAGTGCTTAGCTTTGGGTTCAATCTTGCGGTGCTCGGTCCCAATGACAGAAAGGGAAACGACACGTATTGTATTGTTGCCATCGAGGATAAAAAGATGGGGTTTATATCATATTGCTTGAGTTTATCCCTCTACATCATGTCATCTTACCTAATGTGTTACTCTGTTCTTATGAATTTAAGGCTCTAGATGCATGCTGGATAGCGGTCGATGTGTGGAGTAATAGTAGTAGATGCAGGCAGGAGTCGGTCTACTTGTCACGGACGTGATGCCTATATACATGATCATGCCTAGATATTCTCATAATTAGTTGCTTTTTTATCAATTGCTCGGCAGTAATTTGTTTACCCACCGTAATACTTATGCTATCTTGAGAGAAGCCACTAGTCAAACCTATGCCCCCCGGGTCTATTCTTCATTATATTAATCTCCCATCAACAAGTTATTTTCTGGCACCGTTTATTTTTAAATCTTTACTTTCAATCTATATCGTAAAAATACCAAAAATATTTGTCTTATCATTATTATCTCTATCAGATCTCACTCTCGTAAGTGACCGTGAAGGGATTGACAACCCCTTTATCACGTTGGTTGCGAGGTTCTTATTTGTTTGTGTAATTACGAGGGACTTGCGTGTAGTCTCCTACTAGATTGATACCTTGGTTCTCAAAAACTGAGGGAAATACTTACGCTACTTTGCTGCATCACCCTTTCCTCTTCAAAGGAAAACCAACGCAGTGCTCAAGAGGTAGCAAGAAGGATTTCTGGCGCCGTTGCCGGGGAGATCTACGCACAAGTCAAGACATACCAAGTACCCATCACAAACTCTTATCCCTCGCATTACATTATTTGCCATTTGCCTCTCGTTTTCCTCTCCCCCCACTTCACCCTTGCCAGTTTATTCGCCCTCTCTCTCTTTCCGCTTGCCTTTCTTCCGCTATGTCTGAATCAAAAAGGGTTGGGGGTTCTTTCCAGAGTTTTAGTACTTTGGACAACCCCTCTATCCTCGCTAATCATATAAATAAGGATACCATGGAAAAATCTACTGGAGTCAACAATGAGAGTCTTAATAATTTTGATGAAGATGATTCTTGGTTTTAGTACTTTTACGTGATTGGTGTCACAAAAAATCCCAGAATCATCTTCATCAAAATTATTAAGACTCTCATTGATGACTCCGGTAGGTTTTTCCATGGTATCCTTATTTATAAGTTTAGCGAGGATAGAGGGGTTGTCCAAAGTACTAAAACTCTAGAAAGAACCCCCAACCCCTTTTGATTCAGACATAGCGGAAGAAAGGCAAGCGGAAAGAGAGAGAGAGAGGACGAATAAAACGGTAAGGGTGAATTGGGGGGAAAGAAAAACGAGAGGCAAATGGCAAATAATGTAGTGTGGGAGATAGGATTGTGATCGGTACTTGGTATGTTGACTTTTGCGCAGACTCCCCGGCAACGGCGCCAGAAATTCTTCTTGCTACCTCTTGAGCACTGATACGTCTCCAACGTATCTATAATTTTTGATTGCTCCATGCTATATTATCTATTGTTTTGGGAAATATTGGGCTTTATTATCCACTTTTATATTACTTTCGAGACTAACCTATTAACCGGAGGCCCAGCCCAGATTTGTTGTTTTATGCCTATTTCAGTGTTTCGAAGAAAAGGAATATCAAACTGAGTCGAAACAAACGAAATCAACTGGAGAAGTTATTTTTGGAAGGAAACCTACCGGATAGACTTGGACCCTACGTCAGAAGGTGAAGGAGGTGCTCACGAGGGTAGGGGGCACGCCCACCCCCCTGGGACGCGCCCCCCTGCCTCGTGCCCCCCCTTCAGTCCACCGACGTACTCCTTTCACCCATATATACCTACGTATCGTAAAACTTCCAAAACGGAGATTATATCGGGAGTTCCGCCGCCAGAAGCCTCCGTAGCCACCGAAAGCCAATCTAGACCCGTTCCGGCACCCTGCCGGAGGGGGCAATCCCTCTCCGGTGGCCATCTTCATCATCCCGGTGCTCTCCATGATGAGGAGGGAGTAGTTCTCCCTCGGGGCTGAGGGTATGTACCAGTAGCTATGTGTTTGATCTCTCTCTCTCTCTCTCTCTCTCGTGTTCTTGAGACGATACGATCATGATGTATCGCGAGCTTTGCTATTATAGTTGGATCTTATGTTTGTCCTCCCCTTCTTCTCTCTTGTAATGAATCGAGTTTCCTCTTTGAATTAATCTTATCGGATTGAGTCTTTAAAGATTTGAGAACACTTGATGTATGTCTTGTCGTGGATATCTGTGGTGACAATGGGATATCACGTGATTCACTTGATGTATGTTTTGGTGATCAACTTGCGGGTTCCGCCCATGAACCTATGCATAGTGGTTGGCACACGTTTTCGTCGTGATTCTCCGGTAGGAACTTTGGGGCACTCTTTGAGGTTCTATGTGTTGGTTGAATAGATGAATATGAGATTGTGTAATGCATATCGTATAATCATACCCACGGATACTTGAGGTGACATTGGAGTATCTAGGTGACATTAGGGTTTTGGTTGATTTGTGTCTTAAGATGTTATTTTAGTACGAACTCTAGGGCTGTTTGTGACACTTATAGGAATAGCCCAACGGATTGATTGGAAAGAATAACTTTGAGGTGGTTTCGTACCCTACCATAATCTCTTCGTTCGTTCTCTGCTATTAGTGACTTTGGAGTGACTCTTTGTTGCATGTTGAGGGATAGTTTTATGATCCAATTATGTTAGTATTGTTGAGGGAACTTACACTAGCGAAAGTATGAACCCTAGGCCTTGTTTACTATCATTGCAATACCGTTTACGCTCACTTTTATCACTTGTTACAAAAACTATTATCAGATTACAAAAACTATTATCTATCATCCATATACCACTTGTATCACCATCTCTTCGCCGAACTAGTGCACCTATACAATTTACCATTGTATTGGGTGTGTTGGGGACACAAGAGACTCTTTGTTATTTGGTTGCAGGGTTGCTTGAGAGAGACCATCTTCATCCTACACCTCGTACAGATTGATAAACCTTAGATCATCCACTTGAGGGAAATTTGCTACTGTCCTACAAACCTCTGCACTTGGAGGCCCAACAACGTCTACAAGAAGGTTGTGTAGTAGACATCAAGCTTTTTTCTGGCGTGCCGTTGCCGGGGAGGTGAGTGCTTGAAGGTATATCTTTAGATATTGCAATCGAGTCTTTTTGTTTCTTGTTTTATCACTAGTTTAGTTTATAATAGAAAACTATAAAAAATGGAATTGAGTTTGTCTCATACGGTTCACCTTTTTAATATCTTTCGTGAGTATGATGGAAAGGATAATTGTGCTCAAGTGCTAGAAGAAGAAATCTATAAAATGTTTGGCACTAAATATTTGAATGATGAGCATGATTGCAATGTTGTTATTATGAATTCCTTGAATATCCATGATGCTAATGATATGCAAAGCCACAAGCTTGGGGAAGCTATGTTTGATGAATATGATATTTTTTGTCCCCCAAGTTTTGATGAGCAAATTTATTTTGATAAAAGCATGCCTTCTATGTATGATGATTATTGTGATGACACGTATGCTTTAAAGAATAATGATAACCATGAAACTTGTCATCTTGATCTTAATTTTCAATCACATGTGTAACATCCCAAATTTTCAATTTGAAATGTTATACACTAGATCATCAATGCATATCATATTTTATTTGCTTTTGGTTTGATCCTAGAAATTTCTACGCAACTCAAGGACCCACGGAGAGAGTTGGGGAATTCATTATTTTCATATTTGAGTTTTCTCAAATTTTGAAGATAGGATCATTCAATTTTAATTATTTTATCGTCAATTATTTCTATTACAAAAATAGGAGAGAGGGAATAAAATGACTTTCCCAAAATAAAGAAATATTGAGGATTTAATAATAAAATCAAACAAGATTTTTATTTCGGAGTTTTTCGGTATTTTATTTGAATTTTGGAAAAATGTGCATTCTTCAAAACTGCATTTAGGCCCCAAATAAATGTTCACCTTGTGCGGCTTGATTTTAGAAGCCCGGGAAAATTTATTTCGAGATTTTTGGAGTCCGTTTAGTATTTATTTTATTTGTTTTTCTGCGCGGAATAATTAAAAAAAACGCGAACCGACTCCGGGCCGTACCCGAGCGGGACTCCGCCCATGGGCAGCCTTTAAATAGCGCCACCCCGAGTCGCCCCAGCCCATCAGAGCCGCCCCAGCCCACCGCGCCCAAAACCCTAACCGCCGCCGCCCGCCGCCGGACCCGCCGCCCGAGGTCAACCTCGTTTTCGCCGCCGGTTTTTTTTAAAAAAAATCACGGTTTTAATTTTTTTAGTTTCGGTTTTTTTTAAATAGATCATTTTTTCTGATTTATTTATTTAGCGAGTGTCCATCCATTCGTTCGTTCTAGCGAACGTTCATCGTTTTTCTTTTTCTCGGATTAAATCCGCGATTTTTCTGGTCGTGATTCCTGATCCGATTTTCGTTTTAGTATAACTTTTCGCTCGGTTATCGGAATCAGGCGATTCAAGCGCCTGGAGTTTCGTCTCGAAACCCTCTAACCGTTTAACCAACTTAAACAAGTTTTTGCCATTGTAAAAATTGCCCTAGATCCAGAATAGTAAACGAAGCTTGTTTCTTTTGCCGTTTGACTTTCGTTGCTTCGTTTGATTTGATTCTTTTTGCCGACCGGAGTTCTTAAGTTGAGCTTTCTGGTTAGATCTCTTATTCGAGTTTTGCCTATGCATTAGATGAATACTTATTGTATGCTTGTTTGTTTGTCTGCGATAGAGTACCCGGAGTGCGCCGCCTGTTACTTCGAATCGCTAGGTTTCGCGGATCATCAGCAAGGCAAGTAACACTTTGATCAACCTTCTACTACCCAGTTTTATTGCATTAGATCAATCCTCAAACATTGCATGATTAGGATCTAAATAAATTGTGGGATGGGAAGTAGTTGAGGTAGTACCTATTACCTGTTGTATTATCAAACCTTTGGGAGTTACTTCTACGTTTGCCTATTATGCCATGCTATGCTAATCGACGTGGATTGGGTGAGTGATATCCATGACAGATGTGAGTTTGTTAATTTAATGGTTTATCTAAGGTGGCAACTTAAACACACATCTGGGTGGATTGAGGTACCTGGGTATTCCAGGATTGTCTGTTTTTCTTTATGGACCGCCACCCAGGCCCAAAGGGATCATGAGATTTTTCATACTAGAAACTTCCATGTGCAGCCACAAGCTATTATGGGCTCTAGCATAGTTGGTTAAGTCGTGCGAACTCTTACAGGGTAGACTAGCAGATGTAGGGGAAAGTAGGTGTAACGGTCTATCCATCGTAAGGTGCTAGCGCTTCTGAAAGACTATGTCTCGGTCATCCGTCTTCTCAAACACCATGTAGTGCGAGAAACCAAACGGGGGCGATCGAGTCTTGTGGGAAAAACTGCGCAAACCTCTGCAGAGTGTATAAACTAATCATGGTTAGCCGTGTCCCCGGTTATGGACATCTTGAGTATCTAGTACTTGGATTATCATGTGAATCTCAACATGTTACTCTAAAATTAATTTTGTTGGGTTTTGTTTAATAATGATGCTTAATTAGGATTGAGAATGCTGTCAACCATTCTCAATGTTTAACAACTACCATGATAGTTAAATAAAAGTTTATTCCTTTGTGGTAGGGAAAAATTGGCTTTATGCAAAACTGTAACCATAGAGCTTTCCACCAGCCAAATATGCATATAGTATAGCTGTTTCATTCCATTACTCTCTATGTGTTATCTTGCCAGCATATTCCATGTGCTGACCCGTTTTGGGCTGCAATGTTAATGTTGCAGACTTTTCAGACAATGATTAAGGGGTTTTTTAGGTCGTGGTTCTATACTCAGTGATGCCGTTGGAGTTGTTGGACTCACTTATCTTCCAAGCCTTCTGCTGTTATCGTTATTAGATGGCCTTAAGCCATATTTATTATAGTAAGTTCTCTTTTGAGACACTCGATGTAATAAGTGTGTGATTGCTACTCTGTTATAAATCCTTCAAGTACTGTGTGGTGTCAGCATTACTGATCCAGGGATGACACCTGAGCACAGAGATCAGACCGTTTGAGGTCTGGTCGCTACAGAGATGGTATCAGAGCACACGCTGACTGTAGGACACGACCACTAAGCTAAAGACCTAGAACACTATTCACTCTCTTCTCTTTCTGACTTCTCATCTTTTCTATTCCTTAGGATGGCGGATGCAAGGAACAAGTTCACGCAACCGGATGAAGATACACCCTTTGGACGTCACTTGAAGTAAGTCACTAGATACCTGAACATAGGAGTACCAAGCTTCACCGGAACCTACAACGCCACTTTACCTAAAGAAGAGCGCTGGATGATTCAAGTTCAAGTTCCAGGAAGGACGTTCATGCCAGTCACTGAGCCCATAGAGTTATCTTTTGATGCACCAACTTGGAGTCTAGGAAAGAGCATGGCAGCTCACATCGCCATGGGATGCATTGGAGAAGTCTACCGCAATGATCTCAAGGATACTATCTACCAGATTTGTGGGCGCCGAGATGAGCACTGGGAGATGATCAGCACCAGAAAGGATAGATCAATTGCAGCTTTTATCCAGGAATTAAACCAGCACATTCGGCGTCGGGAGAACCAGATGTGCGCCGACATGATAGACCTTAAGAAGGCAAGGACAAGAATCAAGGAGCTGGAGGAAGAGCTCAAGGCTACACGTGAAGATTATGAAGAGGAAATAGAAGTATTAGTGGAGAAGAATGATGATCTGATCAAGAAGATCGGAATATTTATGGGAGGCCCTACACCAGTAGAAGAAGACGAAGAACCCAAGGAGATTCGCCTGGAGGACTACATCATCATCGACGACACCGACTCAGACCCAGATGATAGCGATGATGACTATGTTGATCAAGCCGGAGCAGATATCATGGAGTCTGCAACCGAAGAATATTTCTAGTAGACCACCTCATCAGTAGTAGTAGTCCACCATGTAAATACAGTAGTCCGAGCACTTTTGCGATAGTTAGATCGATTGTATGCCCTTGTTTGATTGAAGGAAGTGAATTGTTTGCTTTTGCCTCATGTGCATATGGGTACTGTTTTCTCTTTAGACCCCTATATTCTTAAATCTCATCTTTTCTAAACCCTCAGATGCCGCCGAGATGTGACCCCGGATTTACCTTTTCCACCAGAGCTCACCCAGTTGATCCAGCAGCAGAACACATTGATGCAGTTGCTAGTCTAGAATCAGAATCAGGGGAACAACAACAACAACCCACCACCACCACCACCTGTTGATCACTTAGCCCGTTTTCTTAGGCTGAATCCGCCGGTGTTTTCCAGTAGCACCGAGCCAATAGTAGCAGATGATTGGCTCCGCAAGACAGCTAGGGAGTTGACCACAGCAGGGTGCACAGATGCGGAGAAGGTGAAGTTTGCCGCACATCAGCTTGAAGGACCCGCAGCATCATGGTGGGAGAATTTCACCACCACTTTTCCTGTCGACACTGTCACATGGGATCAGTTTCAGCAGGCTTTTCGTACTGCCCATGTTTCAGCAGGAGCTATGGCCATGAAAAAGCATGAGTTTCGCAACTTGCGCCAAGGAGGACGGACAATTGGCCAGTATGTGGACGACTTTAGTAAATTAGCACGTTATGCCCAAGATGACATTGCTACGGATGCAGCTAAGCAGGAGAAGTTTCTGGAAGGACTGAATGATGAGTTGAGCATGCAGCTGATGGTAGCAACCTTCAACAACTACCAGGAGTTGGTAGACCGTGCTCTTATGATTGAAGGCAAGCAGCAGTAAATTGAGAATCGCAAGAGGAAGTATGGACAAGGAAAGTACAATTCTGGAGCTCAGCAGAAGCCACGTTTTACCCCTAGATTGGGAGGACATTTTCAGCATACCCATGGAGGAGGTAGCTCGCACAATCAAAATGGCATCAAGAATGGTAATGGCAATGGAGGAAGCAACGACCAGAACCGTACCAACCCATCAACCCCAGCCAAGAAAGACCTGAGCCAAGTCACTTGCTTTAAGTGTCAGAAGACCGGACATTATGCCAATGAATGTCCTGAAGGCTAGAATGGCAATGGAAGCTCTGGGAACAAGCCGAACCCTTTTAACAGGGGACAGGTGAACCACGTTAACGTGGAGGAGGTTGAAGAGCAGCCGGATGCAGTAATCGGTAAGTTTTTGGTTAAGTCATTTACTGCACTCGTTCTTTTTGATACCGGTGCATCGCATTCATACATATCAAGGGGATTTGTGGATAAGTATAACCTGCCCACTAAGGTTCTTAGAACACCTATGCTAGTAATCTCACCAGGAGCGGAGTATATGGCCAGTCAAGGATGTTTTCAAGTGCCATTGAGTATAGGTAGGCATGTGTTTCCCTCGGATTTAATCATTTTGGAATCACAATGTTTGGATGTAATTCTGGGTATGGATTGGCTGTCGATGTATGGGGGAAACATTGATTGCGCCAGTAAGACAATTTTGCTTACCACCCCAGAAGGGAGAAGGATCAAGTATGTATCCCGACATGTGCCAAAAGGGACTCAAGTAAATTGTTTAACAGGAGTTGTGCAGGAGGAAGTACCAGTGGTAAGGGATTTCCCTGAAGTATTTCCAGAAGAGTTGCCAGGCATGCCACCGGATAGAGATATTCAGTTTTTGATTGAGCTATTCCCAGGCACAGGGCCAATATCGGAGAGACCATACATGATGCCTGCAAAGGATTTGGTGGAAATTAAGAAGCAAATTAAGGAGTTACTGGATAAAGGTTATATTCGCCCAAGTTCTTCGCCTTGGGGATCACCTGTACTTCTAGTGGAGAAAAAGGATGGATCGTTAAGGATGGTTGTTGATTATCGTGGGTTGAATGAAGTAACGATCAAGAACAAGTACCCACTACCAATGATCAATGATCTATTTGATCGATTGCAAGGAGCTAAGGTATTTTCCAAGATCGATCTGCGATCAGGATACCACTAGTAGAAGATTCGAGAACAGGATATACCTAAGACAGCTTTTACCACCAGGTATGGGCTGTACGAGTATACCGTTATGTCTTTTGGTCTGACTAACGCACCTGCCTATTTTATGAACATGATGAACAAAGTGTTTATGGAGTTCTTGGACAAGTTCGTCGTTGTGTTCATTGATGATATTCTGGTTTACTCGAAGAATGAAGAGGAGCATAAGGAACATTTGCATTTGGTTCTTGGAAAGCTCAAAGAACATCAACTATATGCCAAGTTTAGAAAATGTGAGTTTTGGTTGAAGGAAGTAGGATTCCTCGGACACGTTATATCCGGAGAAGGTATAGCAGTAGATCCCACTAAGGTTGATACCGTGACAAATTGGGAAGCCCCAACAACGGTTGGAGAGATCCGGAGTTTTCTTGGACTCGCAGGATACTACCGGAGATTCATTGAGAATTTCTCCAAGATTGCAAAACCTATGACGGTGTTATTAAAGAAGGATACCAAGTTCATATGGACTGGGGACTGTGAGGCTAGTTTCCAGGAGTTGAAGAAACGCTTGGTTACTTCACCAGTATTGATTTTGCCAGACCAAACCAAGGATTATGAGGTGTATTGCGACGCTTCACGTCGAGGACTTGGAGCAGTGCTTATGCAGGAAGGGAGAGTTGTTTCATATGCCTCAAGACAGCTTAAGCCCCATGAGTTGAATTATGCTACGCATGATTTGGAGTTAGCAGCCGTAGTGCATGCACTGAAGACTTGGAGACATTTTCTGATTGTAAACCATTGCGAGGTGTACACGGATCATAAGAGTTTGAAATTCTTTTTCACGCAGAAGGAGTTAAACCTCAGACAAAGGAGATGGTTGGAGCTCATCAAGGATTATGATATGAGATTGCATTACCATCCTGGAGAGGCTAATGTAGTAGCTGACGCATTGAGCCGTAAGAGCCATGTCAATACATTAATGACGGGAGAAATACCAAGGGAGTTAGCCAAAAATCTTCGAGAGTTATGTTTGGAAATAGTTCCGAGAGGCTGTGTAGCAGCATTGGAGATTCAGTCAACTTTGATGTATAGAATCATAGAAGCTCAGAAGACTGACAAGGAGATTGCCTCTATAAAGGAGAAAATAAGCGAAGGAAAGGCTAAAGGATTTCGTGAGGATGAGCACGACACCCTATGGTTTGAAGACCGTGTTTATGTGCCCAATGACCCGGAGATTAGGAAGCAAATTCTGCAAGAGGCACACGATTCACCATATTCGATTCACCCAGGAAATACCAAGATGTATTTGGATTTGAAGGATATTTTCTGGTGGACCGGAATGAAGAAAGATATTGCGGAGTATGTAGCAGTTTGTGATGTATGTCAGAGAGTAAAGGCAGAGCATCAGAAGCCAGCAGGATTGCTACAACCATTGCCGGTACCCGAATGGAAGTGGGATAAGTTAGGCATGGATTTTATCACGGGATTACCCAGGACTCGTTCAGGCTATGACTCGATTTGGGTTGTAGTTGATCGGTTGATGAAAGTAGCTCATTTCATCCCGGTGAAGACCACTTATACCAGTGCAAAGTTGGCAAAGATATACAGGACCAGGATTGTATGCTTACATGGAGTTCCAAGGAGGATTGTATAGGATAGAGGAACCCAGTTTACCTCAAAGTTCTGGAATCAGTTGCACGAAACTTTGGGTACCAGGCTAGAGTTCAGCATAGCTTTTCATCCACAGACCGATGGATAGACCGAGAGAGTCAATCAAATTTTGGAGGACATGCTGAGAGCTTGTGCGCTAGATTATGGATCTAGTTGGGACGACAATTTGCCATATGCAGAATTCTCTTACAACAACAGTTATCAATCTAGTTTAAAGATGGCCCCTTTCGAAGCCTTGTACAGAAGAAGGTGTAGAACACCGTTGTCATGGGATGAAGTTGGAGACCGCCAGTTGTTTGGACCTGATTTGATTAAGGAGTCTGAACAGAAGGTGAAATTAATTCGCGATAGGCTCAAGGTAGCTCAATCCAGGCAAAAGAGTTAATGCAGATTCTAAGCGCAAGGAGGTAGTTTACGAAGTTAGAGACCGAGTTTATCTTCGAGTATCCCCACTTCGGGGAACAAAGAGCTTTGGTGTTAAGGGAAAGTTAGCGCCACGATTGTAGGACCATACCGAGTATTGGAACGTATGGGAGAAGTGGCCTACAAGTTGGAATTACCTGAAGGATTGTCAGGAGTTCATGATGTGTTCCACGTTTCTCAGTTGAAGAAGTGTCACGCGGAGATGGCTGACATACCCTTGAGAGACACAGTGCCATTGGAAGCAATTCGGTTGGACAGTGATTTGACCTATGAGGAGAAACCTGTTAAGATTCTCGAGTTTGCCAGCCGAGTCACCGGCAGCAAGGTTATCTAGTTTTGTAAGGTTCAGTGGAGCCACCACACGGATTGATGAAGCCACCTGGGAGCGAGAGGAAGATTTGCTCAAGGACCACCCTCACCTATTTTCTAGCCAACCCGAATCTCAAGGGCGAGATTCATCTTAAGGGGGGTAGGTTTGTAACATCCCTAATTTTCAATTTGGAATGTTATACACTAGATCATCAATGAATATCATATTTTATTTGCTTTTGGTTTGATCCTAGAAATTTCTATGCAACTCAAGGACCCGCGGAGAGAGTTGGGGAATTCATTATTTTCATATTTGAGTTTTCTCAAATTTTGAAGATAGGATCATTCGATTTTAATTATTTTATCATCAATTATTTCTATTACACAAATATGAGAGAGGGAATAAAATGACTTTCCCAAAATAAAGAAATATTGAGGATTTAATAATAAAATCAAACAAGATTTTTATTTCGGAGTTTTTCGCTATTTTATTTGAATTTAGGAAAAATGTGTGTTTTTCGAAATTGCATTTAGGCCCCAAATAAATGTTCACGTTGTGCGGCTTGATTTTAGAAGCCCGGGAAAATTTATTTCGGTATTTTTGGAGTCCGTTTAGTATTTATTTTATTTGTTTTTCTGCGCGGAATAATTAAAAAAAAACGCGAACCGACTCCGGGCCGTACCCGAGCGGGACTCCGCCCGGGGCAGCCTTTAAATAGCGTTGCCCCGAGTTGCCCTAGCCCACCGCGCCCGAAACCCTAGCCGCCGCCCGCCGCCCGCCGCCCGAGGTCAACCTCGTTTTCGCCGCCGGTTTTAAAAAAAATCACGGTTTTAATTTTTTTAGTTTCGGTTTTTTTAAATAGATCGGTTTTTCTGATTTATTTATTTAGCGAGTGTCCATCCATTCGTTCGTTCTAGCGAACGTTCATCGTTTTTCTTTTTCTCGGATTAAATCCGCGATTTTTCTGGTCGCGATTCCTGATCCGATTTTCGTTTTAGTATAACTTTTCGCTCGGTTATCGGAATCAGGCGATTCAATCGCGTGGAGTTTTGTCTCGAAACCCTGTAACCGTTTAACCAACTTAAACAAGTTTTTGCCACTGTAAAAATTTCCCTAGATCCATAATAGTAAACGAAGCTTGTTTCTTTTGCCGTTTGACTTTCGTTGCTTCGTTTGAGTTGATTCTTTTTGCCAACCGGAGTTCTTAAGTTGAACTTTCTGGTTAGATCTCTTATTCGAGTTTTACCTGTGCATTAGATGAATCCTTATCGTATGCTTGTTTGTTTGTCTGTGATAGAATACCCGGAGTGCGCCGCCTGTTACTTCGAATCGCTAGGTTTCGCGGATCATCAGCAAGGCAAGTAACACTTTGATCATACCTTCTACTACCCAGTTTTATTGCGTTAGATCAATCCTCAAACATTGCATGATTAGGATCTAAATAAATTGTGGGATGGGAAGTAGTTGAGGTAGTACCTATTACCTGTTGTATTATCAAACCTTTGGGAGTTACTTCTACGTTTGCCTATTATGCCATGCTATGCTAGTAGACGTGGATTGGGTGAGTGATATCCATGACAGATGTGAGTTTGTTAATTTAATGGTTTATCTAAGGTGGCAACTTAAACACACATCTGGGTGGGTTGAGGTACCTGGGTATTCCAGGATTGCCTGTTTTTATTTATGAACCGCCACCCAGGCCCAAAGGGACCATGAGATTTTTCATACTAGAAACTTCCGTGTGCAGCCACAAGCTATTATGGGCTCTAGCATAGTTGATTAAGTTGTGCGAACTCTTACAGGGTAGACTAGCATATGTAGGGGAAAGTAGGTGTAACGGTCTATCCATCGTAAGGTGCTAGCGCTTCTGAAAGACTATGTCTCGGTCATCCGTCTTCTCAAACACCATGTAGTGCGAGAAACCAAACGGAGGCGATCGAGTCTTGTGGGGAAAAGTGCGCAAACCTCTGCAGAGTGTATAAACTAATCATGGTTAGCCGTGTCCCCGGTTATGGACATCTTGAGTATCTAGTACTTGGATTATCATGTGAATCTCAACATGTTACTCTAAAATTAATTTTGTTGGGTTTTGTTTAATAATGATGCTTAATTGGGATTGAGAATGCTGTCAACCATTCTCAATGTTTAACAACTACCATGATAGTTAAATAAAAGTTTATTCCTTTATGGTAGGGAAAAATTGGCTTTACGCAAAACTGTAACCATAGAGCTTTCCACCAGCCAAATATGCATATAGTATAGCTGTTTCATTCCACTAGTAAGTGTGCACGTGCAACGCACGTATAATTATTGGTTGCATTTCAAGTAGATGCCAACATGTGGTAGATAAAAGGTTGCTTTGTGTCTCATGGTGTATAGGAAAGCTTGACAACGCATGAAATAATGAATGTTCATGTCTGGTACACACAGTCACAAACATACATAAAACTGGAGAGTATAAATCAACCCATACAACTTGTTATTTCATGCCTCCGTTTACTCTTTATATGCATCAAGATTCTCTTGACATGAAAATGTTTAGTTCATTCTGCACGAAGTGTCAAAGCACTAAAAATCCAAAGCTAAACTTGGCAAGCAACATACACAATTCTACAATGTTACCCATCTTTCATCTGTGTTCATCCTCCTCCAAGCCAACAAGTTTTCATGCCAAAATGCAAAAAAACAATGCGTTGAATAAATACAAGGGTAGACATAGGAAAACAATAGTACAAAATAACATCCCGGAACACAATGGGGACATATGGAGAAGCACCAGTTGTAGAAAATAAGAAAAAAAATGCAAGTCATGACCATTTTTGATAGTTTTTCTTTACACCCACTTATGTGTAATACTATCAAACAATAAAAATAATTTGATGGTCATTAGTTCCTAACCATTAACCGAATGACAGTGAAAGGACCTCAAAGTATTTATACGTAGAAGAATAGTAAAAAATATATTTATTTATAGATGGTTCATGTGAGAAAAAAAATCACATCTTGCAATTTAGACCATCCAGCCCCTTTATGAAGGGAAAGGAGTTCCAAATGCAACAACTTAAAATAAACCAACTCCAGCAGTAAAAGTGTTACAAATTAAGAAAAAACAAATAATGTGTTGATGACACATGTAAACGACATATGCTAAGAAACACCAAAGATATAAAGATAGCACACTTTGGTTAGTAATGCATAGAAACCTTATTTTGAAAAATACAAGTCAGCACAGGCACGCCGTGTAAGTTCGCAAGAAACCATAAATGCTGGCCGGGCAGTTGTCTTACAAGCAACATAAATTACCGGCACTCCAACGGCATCCCCTGAGAAGGGGCGACCGGTGCGGTACCCTCGGCGGTTCACGAATTACCGGCACTCCGGCGGCGTCCCCTGAGAAGGTGTTGTTGGTCCTCGGCTCCTTGTCGCCATGCCGAGTGGAGGCCGGTTGTGGTGGTTTTTCTTGGGAGAGATAGGATCGTGATCCAGGAGGTCGAGGTGATGGACGTGTCAATGTGTGCGATACCCAATTAGTTTCCTAATAAAATGCGATCGTGATCAATTTCCTAATAAAACGCGATCATGATTAGTTTCCTAATAAAACACGATCGTGATTAGTTTCCTAAGAAGATGTGATCGTGATTAGTTTCCTAAGAAGACGCAATCATGATTAGTTTCCTAATTGATCAGATGTGGAGTTTCATATGGTGAAGCACGGTCAGTCAATGTAAATTGTTAAGTGCACACAGAGAATGGTTTAGGTTAAGGCTAGCCGTTAGATTAAGTTTAATGGGCTTAATCATGCGGTCATAATGAATCCGTGTACGTTTTATAGGGTGCACGTAAGAAAGTTCTTGTTTGATTGTTTAATAGTAGTGGAGATTACTCTCTATGTGTTACCTTGCCAACATATTCCATGTGCTGACCCGTTTCGGGCTGCAACGTTAATGTTGCAGACTTTTCAGATGATGATTAAGGAGTTTTTTAGGTCGTTGTTCTATACTGAGTGATGCCGTTGGAGTTGATGGAGTCACTTATCTTCCAAGCCTTCCGCTGTTATCGTTATTAGATGGCCTTAAGCCATATTTATTGTAGTAAGTTCTCTTTTGAGACACTCGATGTAATAAGTGTGTGATTGCTACTCTATTAGAAATCCTTCAAGTACTGTGTGGTGTCAGCATTACTGATCCAGGGATGACACCTGAGCACAGAGATCAGACCGTTTGAGGTCTTGTCACTACAACATGATAGTTATTTTGTTGAGTTTGCTACCACTATTATTCATGACAAGAATTTTCCTTGTGTGGAGAGTAGTAAATTTTATATGCTTGTAGACCATGAAAAGAATGCTTTAGGTGCTGGTTATATTGTTGAATTCATTCATGATGCTACTTAAAATTATTATGAGGGAGGAACATATGCTTGTAGGAGTTGCAATAATATAAAGTTTCCTCTCTATGTGCTTAAATTTTTGAAGTTATGCTTGTTTTACCTTCCTATGCAAGATGATTCTTGTTCCCACAAGTTGTTTGCTCACAAAATCCCTATGCATAGGAAGTTGGTTAGACTTAGATGTGCTAGTAATATTCTTCAAGATGCTCTCTTTATGTTCCAATTCTTATCCTTTATCTGAGCATCATTGAAATCATCATGCCTAGCTAGGGGCATTAAACGATAGCGCTTGTTGGGAGGCAACCCAACTTTATTTTTATTCCTTGATTTTTGTTCCTGTTTAGTAATAAATAATTCATTTAGCCTCTGTTTAGATGTGGTTTTATGCTTTTAATTAGTGTTTGTGCCAAGTAGAACCGTTGGGAAGACTTGGAGAAAGTCTTGTTGATCATGCTGTAAAAAACAGAAACTTTAGCGCTCACGAGAATTGCTGCAATTTTTATTTGCAGAGTGCTATTTAGTTAATTCTTTTTGAAGATGATTAATAGATAAATTCCTCATGTCCAGATATTTATTTGAGAATTTTATGAGTTCCAAAAGTATATGTTTGATCCATATTACTACAGACTGTTCTGTTTTTGACAGATTCTGTTTTTCATGTGTTGTTTACTTATTTTGATGAAATCTATGGCTAGTAATAGAGTTTATAAACCATAGAGAAGTTACAATAAATTAGGTTTAACACCAATATAAATAAAGAATGAGTTCATTACAGTACCTTGAGGTAGTGTTTTTTTTTCTTTTGCTAACGGAGCTTACGAGTTTTCTGTTAAGTTTTGTGTTGTGAAGTTTTCAAGTTTTGGGTAAGAATTCAATGGACTATGGAATAAGGAGTGGCAAGAGCCTAAGATTGGGGATTCCCAAGGCACCCCAAGGTAATATTCAAGGACAGCCAAGAGCCTAAGCTTGGGGATGCCCCGGAAGGCATCCCCTCTTTCGTCTTCGTTCATCGGTAACTTTACTTGGAGCTATATTTTTATTCACCACATGATATGTGTTTTGCTTGGATCATCAATTTATTTTATTAGGATTTGCATGCTGTTATTTAGAACTATGTTTTGCATCTTTTATTTCAATAAAAGTGGCATTGATAGCCCTTACTATGCCTATGTTACAAGTATACATGTTGCTGTTTGAAAACAGAAAGTTTACCGCTGTTGCAATAATTCCCTAGAAAAGTCAGAATGTGATAAAATTTTGACACCTTTTTCATATTAAGATATGATAAATTTACTACAGTGGGAATTTTATTTCATAATTTTTGGAGCTAGGTAAGTATGGATGTTGCTGCATTCTTTACAGACTATCCTGTTTAGGCAGATTGCTGTTATGTTTGCATTGTTTGCATATGTTTGCTTCTTTAATGATTCCACTTGAGGATAGGACTATTAAATATGCAGAGGAATTTAGTATGCAATTTTGAATAATAATTTTAGTGATTTTCTACAGTAGAGTATGATAAGGTTTTTGCAATGGTTTATACCCCAGGCTTTACACTTTATGCTTCCGGCTCGTATGTTGTGTGGAATTGTGAGCGGATAACAATTTCACACAGGAAACAGCTATGACCATGATTACGCCAAGCTATTTAGGTGAGACTATAGAATACTCAAGCTTGGGGATGCCCAAGGCACCCCAAGATAATATTTCAAGAAGTCTCAAGCGTCTAAGCTTGGGGATGCCCCGGATGGCATCCCACCTTTCTTCTTCAACAACTATCGGTTAGTATCGGTTGATCCTAAGTTTTTGCTTCTTCACATGATGTTTGCTATTCTTATATGTCATTTTATTTTGCTTTGCTTGCTGTTTGAATAAAAGGTTAGAGAGTCTTCACATAGTTGCATCATTATTCTACTACTCATTGATCTTCACTTATATCTTTCAGAGTAGTTTGTTGTTGCTCTAGTGCTTCACTTATATCCTTTTAGAGCATGGTGGTAGTTTTATTTTGAAGAAATAGATGAACTCTCATGCTTCAATTATATTATTTTGAGAGTATTAATAGCATGGTAATTTACTAAAATCCTAATATGCTAGGTATTCAAGAATAATAAAATTCTCTTATGAGTGTGTTGAATACTATGAGAAGTTTGATACTTGATGATTGTTTTGAGATATGAGGATGGTAATATTAGAGTCATGCTAGTTGAGTAGTTATGAATTTGAGAAATACTTGTGTTGAAGTTTGTGATTCCCGTAGCATGCACGTATGGTGAACTGTTATGTGATGAAGTCGGAGCATGATTTATTTATTGATTGTCTTCCTTATGAGTGGCGGTCGGGGACGATCGATGGTCTTTTCCTACCAATCTATCCCCCTAGGAGCATGCGCGTAATACTTTGCTTTGATAACTTGTAGATTTTTGCAATAAGTATATGAGTTCTTTATGACTAATGTTGATTCCATGGATTATACGCACTCTCACCCTTCCACCATTGCTAGCCTCTCTAGTACCGCGCAACTTTCGCCGGTACCATACACCCACCATATACCTTCCTCAAAACAGCCACCATACCTACCTATTATGGCATTTCCATAGCCATTCCGAGATATATTGCCATGCAACTTTCCACTGTTCCATTTATTATGACACGCTTCATCATTGTCATATTTCTTAGCATGATCATATAGTTGACATCGTATTTGTGGCAAAGCCACCATTGATAATTCTTTCATACATGTCACTCATGAGTCATTGCACATCCCGTTACACCGCCGGAGGCATTCATATAGAGTCATATCTTGTTCTAAGTATCGAGTTGTAAGTAAATAAAAGTGTGATGATCATCATTATTAGAGCATTGTCCCAGTGAGGAAAGGATGATGGAGACTATGATTCCCCCACAAGTTGGGATGAGAATCCGGACGAAAAATAAATAAAAGAGGCCAAAGAAGCCCAAATAAAAAAAGAGAAAGAAAAGAGGCCATAAAAAAAGAGAAGGCCCAAATAAAAAAATAAAAAAAGTAAAAAAAATGAGAGAAAAAGAGAGAAGAGGCAATGCTACTATCCTTTTACCACACTTGTGCTTCAAAGTAGCACCATGATCTTCATGATAGAGAGTCTCCTATGTTGTCACTTTCATATACTAGTGGGTATCTTTCATTATAGAACTTGGCTTGTATATTCCAATGATGGGCTTCCTCAAAATGCCCTAGGTCTTCGTGAGCAAGCGAGTTGGATGCACACCCACTAGTTTCTTTTGTTGAGCTTTCATACATTTATAGCTCTAGTGCATCCATTGCATGGCAATCCCTACTCACTCACATTGATATCTATTGATGGGCATCTCCATAGCCCGTTGATACGCCTAGTTGATGTGAGACTATCTTCTCCCTTTTTGTCTTCTCCACAACCACCATTCTATTCCACCTATAGTGCAATGTCCATGGCTCACACTCATGTATTGCGTGAAGATTGAAAAAGTTTGAGAACATTAAAAGTATGAAACAATTGCTTGGCTTGTCATCGGGGTTGTGCATGATTTAAATATTTTGTGTGGTGAAGATAGAGCATAGCCAGACCATATGATTTTTTAGGGATAACTTTCTTTGGCCATGTTATTTTGAGACGACATGATTGCTTAGTTAGTATGCTTGAAGTATTATTATTATTATTATTATTATTATTATTATTATTATTATTATTATTATTATTATGTCAAAGTGAAATTTTTCCTTGAATCTTTCGGATCTGAATATTCATATCACAAGTAGGAAGAATTACATTGAAATTATGCCAACTAGCATTCCACATCAAAAATTATCTTTTTTATCATTTACCTACTCGAGGACGAGCAGGAATTAAGCTTGGGGATGCTTGATATGTCTCCAACATATCAATAATTTTTGATTGCTCCATGCTATATTATCTACTGTTTTGGGCAATACTGGGCTTTATTATCCACTTTTATATTACTTTTGGGACTAACCTATTAACCGGAGGCCCAGCCCAGATTTGTTGTTTTATGCCTATTTCAGTGTTTCGAAGAAAAGGAATATCAAACGGAGTCGAAACGGAACGAAATCAACTGGAGAAGTTATTTTTGGAAGGAAACCTACCGGATAGACTTGGACCCTACGTCAGAAGATGAAGGAGGTGCTCACGAGGGTAGGGGGCGCGCCCCCTGCCTCGTGGCCCCCCTTCGGTCCACCGACGTACTCCTTTCACCCATATATACCTACGTATCGTAAAACTTCCAAAATGGAGATTAGATCAGGAGTTCCGCCGGCAGAAGCCTCCGTAGCCACCGAAAGCCAATCTAGACCCGTTCCGGCACCCTGCCGGAGGGGGAAATCCCTCTCCGGTGGCCATCTTCATCATCCCGGTGCTCTCCATGACGAGGAGGGAGTAGTTCTCCCTCGGGGCTGAGGGTATGTACCAGTAGCTATGTGTTTGATCTCTCTCTCTCTCTCGTGTTCTTGAGACGATACGATCTTGATGTATTGCGAGCTTTGCTATTATAGTTGGATGTTATGTTGCTCCTCCCCCTCTTCTCTCTTGTAATGAATCGAGTTTCCCCTTTGAAGTAATCTTATCAGATTGAGTCTTTAAAGATTTGAGAACACTTGATGTATGTCTTGTCGTGGATATCTATGGTGACAATGGGATATCACGTGATTCACTTGATGTATGTTTTGGTGATCAACTTGCGGGTTCCGCCCATGAACCTATGCATAGGGGTTGGCACACGTATTCGTCGTGATTCTCCGGTAGGAACTTTGGGGCACTCTTTGAGGTTCTATGTGTTGGTTGAATAGATGAATCTGAGATTGTGTGATGCATATCGTATAATCATACCCATGGATACTTGAGGTGACATTGGAGTATCTAGGTGACATTAGGGTTTTGGTTGATTTGTGTCTTAAGGTGTTATTCTAGTACGAACTCTAGGGCTGTTTGTGACACTTATAGGAATAGCCCAACGGATTGATTTGAAAGAATAACTTTGAGGTGGTTTCGTACCCTACCATAATCTCTTCGTTCGTTCTCCGCTATTAGTGACTTTGGAGTGACTCTTTGTTGCATGTTGAGGGATAGTTTTATGATCCAATTATGTTAGTATTGTTGAGGGAACTTACACTAGCGAAAGTATGAACCCTAGGCCTTGTTTACTATCATTGCAATACCGTTTACGCTCACTTTTATCACTTGTTACCTTGCTATTTTTATATTTTTAGATTACAAAAACTATTATCTATCATCCATATAACACTTGTATCACCATCTCTTCGCCGAACTAGTGCACCTATACAATTAACATTGTATTGGGTGTGTTGGGGACACAAGAGACTCTTTGTTATGTGGTTGCAGGGTTGCTTGAGAGAGACCATCTTCATCCTACGCCTCCTATGGATTGATAAACCTTAGGTCATCCACTTGAGGGAAATTTGCTACTGTCCTACAAACCTCTGCACTTGGAGGCCCAACAACGTCTACAAGAAGAAGGTTGTGTAGTAGACATCAAGCACTGCGTTGGATTTCCCCGAAGAGGAGAGGATGATGCAGCAAATAGCGTAAGTATTTCCCTCAGTTTTTGAGAACCAAGGTATCAATCCAGTAGGAGGCTACGCACGAGTCCCTCGTACCTACACAAAAACAATAGCTCAACGCAACCAATGCGCTTAGGGGTTGTCAATCCCTTCACGGTCACTTACGAAAGTGAGATCTGATAGAGATGATAAATAATATTTTTGGTATTTTTGGTATAGAGATGCAAAGTAAAAAGTAAAAGGCAAAGTAAAAGCAAAGCAATAATAAAGTGATGGAGATTAATATGATGGGAAAGAGACTCGGGGGCCATAGGTTTCATTAGGGCTTCTCTCAAGAGCATAAGTATTCTACGGCAGGTGAACAAATTACTGTTGAGCAATTGACAAAATTGAGCATAGTTATGAGAATATCTAGGTATGATCATGTATATAGGCATCATGTCCGAGACAAGTAGACCGACTCCTGCCTGCATCTACTACTATTACTCCACTCATCGACCGCTATCCAGCATGCATCTAGAGTATTAAGTTAAAAACAGAGTAAGCCTTAGGCAAGATGACATGATGTAGAGGGATAGTTTGATGCAATATGATAAAAAACCCATCTTGTTATCCTCGATGGCAACGATACAATACGTGCCTTGCTGCCCCTTCTGTCACTTGGAAAGGACACCGCAAGATCGAACCCAAAGCTAAGCACTTCTCCCATGGCAAGAACAACCAATCTAGTAGGCCAAACCAAACTGATAATTTGAAGAGACTTGCAATGATAACCAATCATACATAAAAGAATTCAGAGAAGATTCTAATATTATTGATAGATAGACTTGATCATAAACCCACAATTCATCGGTCTCAACAAACATACCGCAAAAAGAAGATTACATCGAATAGATCTCCACGAGAGAGGGGGAGAACATTGTATTGAGATCCAAAAAGAGAGAAGAAGCCATCTAGCTACTAACTATGGACCCATAGGTCTAAAGTAAACTACTCACACTTCATCGGAGAGGCTTGGATGATGATGTAGAAGCCCTCCGTGATCAATGCCCCCTCCGGCGGAGCTCCGAAACAGGCCCCAAGATGGGATCTCGTGGATACAGAAAGTTGCGGTGGTGGAATTAGGTTTTTGGCTCCGTATCTGATCGTTTGGGGGTACATGGGTATATATAGGAGGAAGAAGTACGTCGGTGGAACAATAGGGGGCCCACGAGGGTGGGGGCGCGCCTGCTAGGGTAGGGCACGCCCCCTACCTTGTGGCCTCCTGTTACGTGCCTTGACGTAGGGTCCAAGTCTCCTGAGTTGTATTCGGTGAGAAAATCACGTTCCCGAAGGTTTCATTCCGTTTGGACTCCGTTTGATATTCCTTTTCTTCGAAACCCTAAAACAGGCAAAAAACAACAATTCTGGGATGGGCCTCCGGTTAATAGGTTAGTCCCAAAAATAATATAAAAGTGGATAATAAAGCCCAATAATGTCCAAAATAGTAGATAATATAGCATGAAGCAATCAAGAATTATAGATACGTTGGAGACGTATCACTTTGCCCACCATGAGTGGGTCTATTCTTCATAAAACTAGTAGTCTCGTGGATGCTATATCTTTGCTCATAGTTGAACTTGAAAGACAATTTTTACATATGCATCCTTCCATACAAAGGATTTTCGTAGAGTTTTCTAATATTGAGCATTCTTCTGTTAAGCGAACAACGACAATCTTTTTAGCTCATGAGTTCAGATTTATAATAAAAAAAGCCAATGAAATTTTTGTGCATTATAGGGTGGATGTCGGCCATCCTCCCATAGAAGCAATCCTTTTTTATCAAGAAGACATTATGCGTTTACGATCTTTAGATCATGTAGCTTTTAATGAAAACCTTAAAAAAAAGATTCCTACCAATGTTCTTGTTAACAGGATCTCTGAACTTCATGATAATTTTTCTATCCAGAACAATGGGTTAGGTTTTTCCCTTGAACAAAGGCTCATTACTTTTTGCCAAAAGAATGCTTATAATGATGAATTGGTTGTGCAATATGAGGGGCCAAAGGAGGAACCAATACCTCCCGAGCTTGATCTTGGGGAATTTTGTCCCATTAAATTTAGCCCTTTTGATTACTTTTGCTTGCTACAAAGAAAGCTTTCTGCTGAACATAGGGAGTATGAGATGAGTTTTCGCGATTTACCTTATCATTATCATGGCAATACCTAGATCTATCCTTGCTTTTATGCCTAGCTAGGGGCGTTAAAAGATAGCGCTTGTTGGGAGGCAACCCAATTTTATTTTTGTTCCTTGATTTTTGATTATTTTTAGTAATAAATAATTCATATATCCTGTTTTTAGATGTGGTTTTATGCTTTTAATTAGTGTTTGTGCCAAGTAGAACCTTTGGGAAGACTTGGGGAAGGTCTTTGCGATCTTGCTGTTAAAAACAGAAACTTTAGCGCTCACGAGATTAGCTGCCATTTTTTACTTGAGAGTGATATTTAGTTAATTATTTTTGCAGATTATTAATAGATAAATTCCTTACGTCCATAAATTTATTTTAGAATTTTTGGGGTTCCAGAAGTATTCGAAACCTACAGATTACTACAGACTGTTCTGCTTTTGACAGATTCTGTTTTTCGTGTGTTGTTTGCTTCTTTTGATGAATCTATGGCTAGTATTTGAGTGTATGAACCATAGAGAAGTTGGGATACAGTAGGTTTAACACCAATACAAATTAATAATGAGTTCATTACAGTACCTTAAGTGGTGGTTTGTTTTCTTTTACTAACGGAGCTCATGAGATTTTCTGTTTATGTTTTGTGTTGTCAAGTTTTCAAGTTTTGGGTAAAGATTTGATGGATTATGGAACAAGGAGTGGCAAGAGCCTAAGCTTCGTGATTCCCAAGGCAACCCAAGGTAAAATTCAAGGACAACCAAAAGCCTAAGCTTGGGGATGCCCCGGAAGGCATCCCCTCTTTCATCTTCTTCTATCGGTAACTTTACTTGGAGCTATATTTTTATTCACCACATGATATATGTTTTGCTTGGAGCGTCTTGTATGATTTGAGTCTTTACTTTTTAGTTTACCACAGTCATCCTTTATGTACACACCTTTTGGGAGAGACACACATGAATAGGAATTTATTAGAATACTCTATGTGCTTCACTTATATCTTTTGAGCTAGATAATTTTGCTCTAGTGCTTCGCTTATATCTTTTAGAGCACGGCGGTGGTTCTATTTTATAGAAATTATTGAACTATCATGCATCAATTATATTATTTTGAGAGTCCTTTAGAATAGCATGGTAATTTTCTTTGGTTATGAAATTAGTCCTAATATGATAGGCATCCAAGATCGGTATAATAAAAACTTTCATAAAAAAGTGCATTGAGTACTAGGAGAAGTTTGATACTTGATAATTGTTTTGAGATATAAAGGTGGTAATGTTAGAGTGTGCTAGTTGAGTAGTTGTGAATTTGATAAATACTTGTGTTGAAGTTTGCAAGTCCCATAACATGCACGTATGGTGACGTTGTGTAACAAATTTGAAACATGAGGTGTTATTTGATTGTCTTCCTTATGAGTGGCGGTCGGGACGAGCGATGGTCTTTTCCTACCAATCTATCCCCCTAGGAGCTTGCGCGTAATGCTTGCTTTTTTATGACTTGTAGCTTTTTGCAATAAGTATGTTAGTTCTTTATGACTAATGTTGAGTCCATGGATTATACGCACTCTCACCCTTCCATCATTGCTAGCCTCTTCCGTACCGTGCATTGCCCTTTCTCACCTTGAGAGTTGGTGCAAACTTCGCCGGTGCATCCAAACCCCGTGATATGATACGCGCTATCACACATAAACCTCCTTATATCTTCCTCAAAACAGCCACCATACCTACCTATTATGGCATTTCCATAGCCATTCCGAGATATATTGCCATGCAACTTTCCACCGTTCCATTTATCATGACACACATCATCATTGTCATATTGCCTTGCATGATCATGTAGTTGACATCATATTTGTGGCAAAGCCACCGTTCATAATTTTTCATACATGTCACTCTTGATTCATTGCCCTTCCTGGTACATCATCGGAGGCATTCATATAGAGTCATACTTTGTTCTAGTATCGAGTTGTAATCATTGAGTTGTAAATAAATAGAAGTGTGATGATCATCATTAATAGAGCATTGTACCAAATAAAAAAATAAAAATAAAAAGAAGAAGAAAGGACAAATAAAAAAGGCCCAAAAAAAGAAATAAAAAGGGGCAATGCTACTATCCTTTTTTCCACACTTGTGCTTCAAAGTAGCTGATCTTTATGATAGATAGTCTCTTGTTTTGTCACTTTCATATACTTGTGGGAATTCTTAATTATAGAACTTGGCTTGTATATTCCAACAATGGGCTTCCTCAAATGCCCTAGATCTTCGTGAGCAAGCAAGTTGGATGCACACCCACTTAGTTTCTTTTGTTGAGCTTTCATACATTTATAGCTCTAGTGCATCCGTTGCATGGCAATCCCTACTCCTTGCATTGACATCAATTGATGGGCATCTCCCTAGCCCATTGATTAGCCGCGTCAATGTGATACTTTCTCCTTTTTTATCCTCTCCACATAACCCCGTCATCATACCATATTCCACCCATAGTGCTATATCCATGGCTCACACACTCATGTATTGCGTGAAAGTTGAAAAAAGTTTGAGATTACTAAAGTGTGAAACAATTGCTTGGCTTGTCATCAGAGTTGTGCAAGATGAGAGCATTCTTGTGTGACGAACATGGAGCATGACCAAATTATATGATTTTGTAGGGATTAACATTCTTTTGCCATGTTATTTTGAGAAGACATAATTACTTAGTTAGTATGCTTGAAGTATTATTATTTTTATGTCAATATTAGACTTTTGTCTTGAATCTTTCGGATCCGAATATTCATGCCACAATAAAGAGAATTACATTGAGAATTATGCTAGGTAGCATTCCACATCAAAATTTATGTTTTTATCATTTACCTACTCGAGGACGAGCAGGAATTAAGCTTGGGGATGCTTGATACGTCTCCAACATATCTATAATTTTTTATTGTTCCATGCTATTATATTATCTGTTTTCGATGTTAATGGGCTTTATTTTATACTTTTATATTATTTTTGGGACTAACCTACTAACCCAAGGCCCAGTGCAAATTGTTGTTTTTTTTTCCTTTTTCAGTGTTTCACATAAAAGGAATATCAAACGGAATAAAACCTTCGGGGGATTTATTTTTGGAACAAACGTGATCCAGAGAACTTGGAGTGGATGTCAAGCAACCAACGAGGAGGCCATGAGGCAGGGGCGCGCCTACCCCCCTGGGCGCGCCCTCCCCCTCGTGGGCCCCTCGTGGCTCCACCGACCTACTTCTTCCTCCTATATATATTCATACACGCAAAAACATCTAGGAGCACCATGAAACCCTATTTCCACTGCCGCAACCTTCTGTAACCAAGAGATCCCATCTTGGGGCCTTTTCCGAAGCTCCGCCGGAGGGGGCATCGATCATGGAGGGCCTCTACATCAACTCCATGGCCCCTCCGATGATGTGTGAGTAGTTTAATTCAGACCTTCGGGTCCATAGCAATTAGCTAGATGGCTTCTTCTCTCTCTTTGAATCTCAATACAAAGTTCTCCTCGATCTTCTTGGAGATCTATTCGATGTAACTCTTTGTGCGGTGTGTTTGTCGAGATCCGATGAATTGTGGGTTTATGATCAAGTTTATCTATGAACAATATTTGATTCTTCTCTGAAACCTTTTATGTATGATTGTTTATCTTTGCAAGTCTCTTCGAATTATTAGTTTGGTTTTCCCTACTAGATTGATCTTTCTTGCAAAGGGAAAAGTGCTTAGCTTTGGGTTCAATCTTGCGGTGCTCATTCCCAGTGACAGAAAGGGAAACGCCACATATTGTATTGTTGCCATCGAGGATAAAAAGATGGGGTTTATATCATATTGCTTGAGTTTATCCCTCTACATCATGTCATCTTACCTAATGCGTTACTCTGTTCTTATGAACTTAAGTAAGGCTCTAGATGCATGCTGGATAGCGGTCGATGTGTGGAGTAATGTAGTAGATGCAGGCAGGAGTCGATCTAGTTGTCATGGACATGATGCTATAACATGATCATGCCTAGATATTCTCATATTATTCGCTTTTTCTATCAATTGCTCGACAGTAATTTGTGTACCCACCGTAATACTTATGCTATCTTGAGAGAAAGCACTAAGTGAAACCTATGCTCCCCGGGTCTATTCTCCATTATATTAATCTCCCATCAACAAGTTATTTTCTAGCACCGTTTATTTTTCAATCTTTATTCAATCTATATCATAAAAATACCAAAAATATTTATCTTATCATTATTATCTCTATCAGATCTCACTCTCGTAAGTGACCGTGAAGGGATTGACAACCCCTTAATCGCGTTGGTTGCGTGGTTCTTATTTGTTTGTGTAGGTACGAGGGACTTGCGTGTAGTCTCCTACTAGATTATTTTTCAATCTTTACTTTCAATCTATATCATAAAAATACCAAAAATATTTATCTTATCATTATTATCTCTATCAGATCTCACTCTCGTAAGTGACCGTGAAGGGATTGACAACCCCTTAATCGCGTTGGTTGCGTGGTTCTTATTTGTTTGTGTAGGTACGAGGGACTTGCGTGTAGTCTCCTACTAGATTGGGGGAGGAAACAGAGGACGGTGCTAGTGGCAGTTCTCGGTCCACTCAGTCGGACAGGGCGAAATCCAGACTGGAGGGCGGTGTTTTCGGGCCGAAAAGCCCATTTGGTACGTCCACCCTGAGCTGGCACTACCACGTCCAACTACCACAATTGATTATATGTTTTTGCTATCATTTACTTGCTTTTCTTATATAGACAAGATATGGATTTTTTAAATGCTGCTGGAAGTATTGTTGAGACGTGCAACATCAATTTTCGGATTCTCCAGTGAGGAAGCACACATGTGCGCTTTCCCATTAGAAATTATAGTCACTTCTAGGTGTTCAGATTCATGTCTAATAATCTGGTACCTAATGTGTGCTTCTAAAGATTTTCCTTTTCTTTCACTCCTGAATTTTCAAGTGTAAACTTGGGTTTTGACCTTCTATATAGAATTGTTAAAGTGAACCTAGAGTTCTACTGGCATGAGCTACTGGAGGATTTTGGTCTTCGGACAACACTAGAAATCTCACACACTGAGCATGATGATAAAACTGAGAATGAACAAGAAGGTTGCTTCTCTACCATTCTCTTTGTTAATTATGTTTTATGAAGCTCAACGCCTCTTTGTGTCAAGTCTGACATGTTAGGTTTATAATTACATAATATCTTTTGAATTGCTCAAAGAGATCAAGAGTATCAAAGAAGTTGATGCAGAAGAACAGATAAAGCTGGTCCACATTTGCATCCACAATGCAATACTGAGCTAGATGCCAGTTATGGTGCTGCTGCTGTGGAATTGGGCTTAACACAAGAATCTGCCGCTGTTTGTTGTCAAGCATGTCTAGACCACTCTAAGAGCATCAAGTCAGGTGATGAAGTGTGGTATATTGGTATTATTGTCCATTAGAGTTCCATTTTTATTCACCAAATAAATATTTGCTTAGAACAGGGAAGTCAGCTTTTTTTGTAAGTCTATCAAATGATATTGAAGCTATTGCCCAAACCTTATTTTGTTTGGATTGGTGTCAGAATTATCTGACTCTTCCTGTTTCATGGATATGCTCATGATTTTATAATGCATTTTGTATATTTGAAATAAGACAATTTATTCTTTAGTTAGGAGTAATTTATTTGTAGTATGATGAGAGAAAATGGTGTTTATGAATGGTTGCCAGCGATTTTTAATAGTAGCAACTAGGCCGTACGTGTACATGTGTCCTTACTATATGGGTATGAGGAAAAAGACAGTGACTATGAATGATCGTTAGTGATTTGAATAGTAGAACAAACAAAATACGGTTCATGCTTGTAGGTGTTACCATTCTACATGTAATGCAAATACAGTGTCCTAATAATTTGAACAACAACAGAGTTCATGGGTTAAAATTCTTGAAAGTTCAAATCATCCCTACTCCCGCAGCAAAGTGTTCAAGTGGAATTTATTTTATTTATAGCGAAATTTCCTCTATTATTGTGTTGAACTTTTTAGGGAAGGCGACCAAGGAGCTCGTGGCAGACGTGTCATGCCTGATCCGGTGCTCGCTCAACTCGCCGGCAACATCGCCGGTGATGCCGCAGTTGTGCAAGATTTTTGTGGGGTCCAGTGCACCGGCATTTAGGATGGTTGATTTGCAGGCTGAAGGCAAAGGAGCTAGAGCCATGTGTGCACGTGTGGTGTTTTCTTTTCTCTCCCGTTGCAATGCACGGGCATGTTTCCTAGTCATATTACTTAAGAACTCCCACTTAGATAGACATCCCTCTAGTCATCTAAATGATCACGTGATCCATATCAACTAAACCATGTCTGATCATCACGTGAGATGGAGTAGTTTTCAATGGTGAACATCTCTATGTTGATCATATCTACTCTCACTACTAGGAAAAGGCCTACTAATGGCGCACCTAATTTGGCCATTAATGGCGCATTAGTGGTGCGCCATTAGTAGCACGCCATTAGTATATTTTACTAATGGCGCACCACGGGTGCGCCATTAGTATCTGGTATACTAATGGCGCACCTCAGATGCGCCATTAGTATATACAACAGTGCGCCATTAGTATGCCTCCCAGGGGGCCATGTATACCCAGGTGCTTTGGCATACTAATGGCGCACGACAACGAGATGCACCATTAGTAAGTTCGGCATACTAATGGCGCACTGTCTAATGATGCGCCATTAGTATCCTTTGGCATACTAATGGCGCACTATGGTGTGATGCGCCATTAGTATGAATATTAGGTTTTTTTTAATTTTTTAATTTTTTGTTTTTTGCACAGGTTACAAAATGTATAATTGGACAAAATATAAACAGCACACATCAACAACAGATTCATCGAATACAATAGAAGATTAGTCTCTGAATACAATTCATCATTTTAGTCTCCGAATACAATTCATCATATTAGTCTCCGAATTGAAAAGACCGAACAAAGATAGAACATTATATTACAAGTCTCGAGACCGCGAGTTTGTCTTCACATTACAAGTCGATATTGATCATCTAAACTACCATCACATAGAAGAGAGCTGCGGTCATCACGATGAGCATCATCACGATGAAACTCGTCTTCATCCGGTTCCTCCAACGCTCCCTCCCCTCTCCCGCTAGATAGCGGCTGTATCTAGATTCGGCCTTGGCCCTAGTGGCGTACCCTTTGTAACTGTTACCGCTGAATCGGTGAACCTGTCTCCGACACTCCTCCCAGTCGTCGTAGACTCCGGGAACCTTACCCTTGTACACGACATACCACGGCATCGCTATGCAGTAGCCAAACGAAACGTTAGTACCAATTCACAGACAATATATAAGTATGCAACAGAACGATCGGAAGAGAAAAGCAAGACATTAATAGCATCGATTACATCTTAAGTTGAACGACTCTCGAAACCAAAGAGACATACTACAAGTTCATTAAAGTTTAATTACAACATGAGCCAATCGATGTTTCAGAACTAGACACAGCATCACTGCTTTCGACTCGACTCAAGGGACCGGTGCGTGGATGAAGCCGCCGTCTATCGTGGGAGTCATGAAGGAACGGGCGTTGTCAGCCTGCATTTGTAGGATTGTGTCGATGTCACTGTTGGATGGTTGATTTCTGAGGTAGAACTGCCCCGAGGTACGAAGGACATCTTGATGGATGATTTCCGCAAACTCCGACTAGATGCGAAAGAATTCTTGTCTGATGTCCGCGTCCTGGATTGCCGACACGCTCGCGGCCCAATCTTTGAGTCTACTCGGTAGCAGAAGGTGATGATGGTCCCGTACGATCGCCCGCATGTGATGGATGGCGTAGTAGGCACCCTTCTGACCGCCAGGCGGCTGCTTGACACAGCAGAATGTCATATTGTGGGAGAACACGTGCTTGCCGTACTTACGAATAGGCCTGGTGAAGGTGCCTCCAGATTTGACGTAGCCGGGGAGAACATCATCAAGAACCTTCTTGACATTTGTGTAGTCTACGTTCGACTGACGGTCCGAGTCGAAATACGTGGCCATGGAATATTTGGGGCTTAGGAGGATGAGCGTGCAATGTGTGTCACTGCAGAAAACACGGAATGTTAAAAGAAAAACGATCGAAATCTAAGAATTCATATGTTACGGGGCGGTTGAGGGGAGGACTTACTCGGGAAAGTAAGGCACGAGGAAGTTATCCTTATCTTGGTTTGCCAGAATGACGCCTTCGAGGTAAGAACTCGCGACTTGCCGGTTCCCAGCGCTGCCTAAGATCTTGGCACGCATGTAGAAGGGGTCGACCATCACGATGTCCGGGGTCTTGTCGCGAATGATCCGCATCTCCATACTCAACGAAAATAGCCGAACGAAGGTGTAGTGCAGCGGATGAAGGTTCAACATAGCGTGGATGTCATCAAACCGCAGGATGATCGTACCCCCGATGGAGTTATCCACAAAGCCCTTGCCCTCTGGCACCTTGGCCGCAAAAACCGGGTATGCCACATCCTTCTCTCCGAGACGCCGCTTCTCCAAAGAAAGAACACTGTCATGCAGACTCCGCATAGCACCGGTTGCAGCATCGAGCATATTTCTCGGTAGCATCGGCCTACCCGCCACATGCACCCTCCTCAAGATATCCTCAGGTGAAGGTGGCCCGTCCTGAGCACGGATCGTAGTCGGTGCCGGCTGGCCCGCACCCTTGTTAGTCTTTCTTTTGCGTGCCTTCTTCTTCTCCTGTAATGGGACCGAGTTTTGCTCACAGACCGCCTTCTTGAGTGTGTTGGGGCTGATCATATTTCACACCTCGCCTATCTGAGGCTCGGTGAGGTCGGCAGCTGGAGGCGTCTCCTGAGAGCTGAACTGCAGACGACGCCTGTTGCAACTTGGCTTCTCCGCGGTACCAGCTAGATCGCGCACATCTTTTGTTGGGTTGGGTTCTTGAGAAGGAGGCCCCATGAAGTCGCCACCGTACCCATGATTGGCAAAGTACTGATCGACGTTGGCAAATGTATCATCGTCGTCGTCGTTTTGATCCTGTGCCATATGCATGTTTGGATCCAGTGGCATAGGGATGTCCGGCACCGTTGCGGCGGTCTTGCCATGGGGCCGACTTGGCGGCGGCACGACTGGCGGTGTTGTCTTTGGGGTGGTGTCCCCCGCCCCCAAACGAATCTGGCTCTTCGGCCAAAGCAGGGGCCAGCTCAGGCAAGCGCTGAGGGTCATCACGTCATCATCGTCGGCCCCGACGGGTCGAATCGGAGGTAACAACTCGTCGCGGCCTGGCAGCACCCGAACCAGTTGAACCCTAAACGAGTTGGGTGGCATCTGGGTACCGTGGAACAAGGGGTTTCCCGGTTGAACGATTTTGCCCTTGGCGACATCGACCAACTCATTGTTCACGAAGTGCAGGAGAGTGCACGGAACGTCGGCGGCGCCCTGCGAAAACATGTAGGGCGTCAGGGATGCCCAGTCAAAGGCAAGGAGATGAAGTACTCGGCCGAGAGAGGCTTAATTAGTTACCGTGATGATGGCGTCGAGCTCGGCTAATGTCGAGGCACTGCCAACGGCGGGCGTGCAGTTGACGGAGGGGCCGCTTGCTGCAGAGGTGCCGGCCGGCGTACAGCCGGGTGCATTAAGCTCCCGTGCCGCCTCCGCCGGAGACACCAATGGCCCCGCCATTGCGTTCTGCGAGTTGCTGGCCGTGAAGCTAGGAATCGGGGGCGGCCCCTGTTGGCCGCCCGCAATCCACGCACTAATCCCCTGGATCAAGGTAGGCACAATGGCGGTGATCGTCGCTCCGAGTTGTTGTTGTACTTGCTCTTGGACAATCTCCGGAATCCGCGCCACCTGTGCCCTGAGTTCTTGAACCTCGCGCGCCTGGCTTTGCAAGCTGGTCTTTTTCTCCTTTCGCCCACCAGTGTTATAGTATGACGACCATTTTGTCGACAAGCCTTTGCCGGCCACACGACCAGCTGACGTCCTTGTTCTTCATTACATTCAACGCCCTATTTAGAGTGGTGTCCCAAGGGTTGCTCTTAGTCGACCCCGCGCTACTGCTTTCAGTCGCCTGCGGAAGGAATGTGAACCATTTAGAAATTTGGCTTCATTAATTAGAATGCAACCGTATGGAGCTAATTACGCGGGGGTGTATTCCTTACCAGAACAAGCTCAAGCGCCCTGGTCTTCGGATCCGTGGTAAGCTCCTTTGTTTTCGGGTCCTTCTTGTACCGGGCCCTGACAAAGTTCCTGGTCTGCTTGTCACCTGTTTATCGAAGAGGGGCGGTAGGCCTTGCTCGGCACGGTTCGCCTCCTCCTTGTCCCATATAGGCTCCGCCACTCTGTAACCGCCGGGACCGAGTGTGTGTTCCCCTAAGTTCAGCTCCCGCATTTCTTTCCCCCACCTACTTGATTCGGAGCTTGCGGTGCTCGAGCAATTGATCTTGAAGTCGTTGTAGTCATCTTCAGTGATCGAAGGATTTTTCTCCTTGATCTTCTCATAACTCTCACCTTTCTCGATCATTCTCTGCACATTGCTTTTCCAAGTAGACAGGGCCGTGCTCATCTTTGTGAGGGCAGCATTGTTCACTTTATTCCCTTTGAGGCTTGTGTTTTCAAATTCAGCGGGGAACTTGTATCGTTCGTGCAGCTTCGTGAAGAGGAGGTTGCGCAAATTCCCTCGGTCAGGATGCCTGAGGTTCTCGGTGTTGATCGAGACGGTGCTCCGGAGAATGCACCCGAGCTGAAGCGAGTACCCCTTGACTATTCGTTCGGGCGCCGTTGGATTCCCATTGGAGTCCACTTCAGTAACTTCCTCCTTGAGGGTGTGGAGCACGGTCGGGCGCCGGTCCTTCCGTTGCCTCTTCGGTTGGCTGCCATCTGTGCGTGCGCCGCCATCATCAGTGGTGGCATCCTCGGCAGCACCATCAGTGGTGGCATCAGTGGGGTCATCATCAGCGGTACCATCAATAGTATATGATTCACGTTCGATCTTTCGGTCTTAGTGTTCCGATGCCATATCTGCATATGCTAGGCTCGTCAAGTTTAACCTGAGTATTCCACGTGTGCAAAACTGGCTTGCACCCATTGTATGTGAACCTAGAGCTTATCACACCCGATCATCACGTGGTGTCTCGGCACGACAAACTGTACCGACGGTGCATACTCAGGGAGAACACTTATACCTTGAAATTTAGTGAGGGGTCATCTTATAATGTTACCGCCGTACTAAGCAAAATAAGTTGCATAAAGGATAAACATTACATGCAATCAAAATAAGTGATATGATATGGCCATCATCATCTTGTGCCTTTGATCTCCATCTCCAAAGCACCGTCATGATCACCATCGTCACCGGCTTGACACCTTGATCTCCATTGTAGCATCATTGTCGTCTCGCCAACTATTGCTTCTACGACTATTGCTACCGCTTAGTGATAAAGTAAAGCAATTACATGGCTATTGCATTTCATACAATAAAGCGACAACCATAAGGCTCCTGACAGTTGCCGATAACTTTTACAAAACATGATCATCTCATACAACAATTTATATCTCATCATGTCTTGACCATATCACATCACAACATGCCCTGCAAAAACAAGTTAGACGACCTCTACTTTGTTGTTGCAAGTTTTATGTGGCTGCTACGGGCTTCTAGCAAGAACCGTTCTTACCTACACAACAAAACCACAACGATTTTTCACCAAGTGTGTTGTTTTAACCTTCAACAGGGTCCGGGCGTAGTCAAACTCGATTCAACTAAAGTTGGAGAAACAGAAACCCGCAGCCACCTGTGTCGGTCCGAGCCGCTTCATCTAACAATACCGCCGAATTAAAGTAAGACGTTGCTGGTAAGCAGTATGACTATTATCGCCCACAACTCTTTGTGTTCTACTCGTGCATATTACATCAACGCATAGACCTGGCTCGGATGCCACCGTTGGGGAATGCAGTATTTCTAAAATATTCCTACGATCACACAAGATCTATCTAGGAGATGCATAGTGATACGTCTCCAACATATCTATAATTTTTGATTGCTCCACGCTATATTATCTACTTTTTTGGGAAATATTGGGCTTTATTATCCACTTTTATATGATTTTTGGGACTAACCTATTAACCGGAGGCCCAGCCCAGAATTGCTGTTTTTTGCCTATTTCGGTGTTTCGAAGAAAAGGAATATCAAACGGAGTCGAAACGGAACGAAATCAACTAGAGAAGTTATTTTTGGAAGGAAAGCTACCAGAAAAGCTTGGAGTGCACGTCAGGAAAGAAGGGAGGTGCCCACGAGGGTGGGGGGGTGCCCACCCCCTAGGACGCGCCCCCTGCCTCGTGGCCCCCCCTTCGGTCCACCGACGTGCTTCTTTCACCCATATATACCTACGTATCCTAAAACATCCAGAACAGAGATTAGATCGGGAGTTCCGCCGCTAGAAGCCTCCGTAGCCACCGAAAACCAATCTAGACCCGTTCCGGCAGCCTGCCGGAGGGGGAATCCTTCTCCGGTGACCATCTTCATCATCCCGGCGCTCTCCATGATGAGGAGGGAGTAGTTCTCCCTCAAGGTTGAGGGTATGTACCAGTAGCTATGTGTTTGATCTCTCTCTCTCTCTCTCGTGTTCTTGAGGTGATACGATCTTGATGTATCGCGAGCTTTGCTATTATAGTTGGATCTTATGTTTCTCCTCCCCCTCTACTCTCTTGTAATGAATTGAGTTTCCCCTTTGAAGTTATCTTATCTGATTGAGTCTTTAAATATTTGAGAACACTGGATGTATGTCTTGCCGTGCGTATCTGTGGTGACAATGGGATACCACGTGATTCACTTGATGTATGTTTTGGTGACCAACTTGCGGGTTCCGCCCATGAACCTATGCATAGGGGTTGGCACATGTTTTCGTCGTGATTCTCCGGGAGAAACTTTGGGGCACTCTTTGAGGTCCTTTGTGTTGGTTTGAATAGATGAATCTGAGATTGTGTGACGCATATCGTATAATCATACCCACGGATACTTGAGGTGACATTTGAGTATCTAGGTGACATTAGGGTTTTGGTTGATTGTGTCTTAAGGTGTTATTCTAGTACGAACTCTAGGGTTGTTTGTGGCACTTATAGGAATAGCCCAACAGATTGATTGGAAAGAATAACTTCGAGGTGGTTTCGTACCCTACCATAATCTCTTCGTTCGTTTTCCGCTATTAGTGACTTTGGAGTGACTCTTTGTTGCATGTTGACGGATAGTTATTTGATCCAATTATGTTAGTATTCTTGAGGGAACTTACACTAGCGAAAGTATGAACCCTAGGCCTCGTTTCCTATCATTGCAATACCATTTACGCTCACTTTTATCATTAGTTACCTTGCTGTTTTTATAATTTCAGATTACAAATACCTTTATCTACTATCCATATACCACCTGTTTCACCATCTCTCCGCCGAACTAGTGCACCTATACAATTTACCATTGTATTGGGTGTGTTGGGGACACAAGAGACTCTTTGTTATTTGGTTGCAGGGTTGCTTGAGAGAGACCATCTTCATCCTACGCCTCCTACGGATTGATAAACCTTAGGTCATCCACTTGAGGGAAATTTGCTACTGTCCTACAAACCTCTGCACCTGGAGGCCCAACAACATCTACAAGAAGAAGGTTGTGTAGTAGACATCACATAGAAACAAGAGGGGAGAGTGTGTCCAGGTACCCTCGTAGACCGAAAGCGGAACCGTCTAGTAACGCGGATGATGTAGTCGAACGTCTTCACGATCCAACCGATCCAAGTACTGAATGTACGACACCTCCGTTTTCAGCACACGTTCAACTCGATGACGTCCCTCGAGCTCTTGATCCAGTTTAGGATCAGAGAGAGTTCTGTCAACACGACGGCGTGGCGACGGTGATGATGAAGTTACCGGTGTAGGGCTTCGCCTAAACACTACGACGATATGATCGAGGTGTGTAACTGTCGAGGGGGCATCGCACACGGCTAAGACAAATCTTGGAGTCCTTTGGGGTGCCCCCTGTCCACGTATATAAAGGAGGGAGGTAGAGAGGCCGGCCCTCCTAGGGGCACACCAAGTGTAGGGAGTTCTACTAGGACTCCCAAGTCCTAGTAGGATTCCCTTTCCTTTTTGGAGTAGGAAGGACGGAAAGGAGGGAGAGGGAGAAGGAAAGGGGGGCGCCCCATCCCTTGTCCAATTCGATTTGGGTAGTGGGAGGCGCGCACCGCCTCGTGGCCCTTGATACGTCTCCAACATATCAATAATTTTTGATTGTTCCATGCTATTATATTATCTGTTTTGGATGTTTATTGGCTTTATTATGAACTTTAATATTATTTTTGGGACTAACCTATTAATCCAGAGCCCTGTGCCAGTTTCTGTTTTTCCCTTGTTTTAGTGTTTTGCAGAAAAGTAATATCAAACGGAGTCCAAACGGAATGAAACCTTCGGGAGCGTGATTTTTCGAACGAACGTCATCCAGGAGACTTGGAGTTGAAGTCAAGGAAGCTTCGAGGTGGCCACGAGGCAGGGAGGCACGCCTGCCCCCCTAGGCATGCCCCCACCCTCGTGGGCCCCTCGTGGCTCCCCTGACCGACTTCTTTCGCCTATATATATCCATATACCCTAAAAACATCGAAGAGCAGAATAGATCGGGAGTTCCGCAGACAGAAGCCTCCGTAGCCACTGAAAACCAATCTAGACCCATTCTGGCACCTTGCCGTTGGGGGAATCCCTCTTCGGCGGCCATCTTCATCATCCCGGTGCTCTCCATGACGAGGAGGGAGTAGTTCTCCCTCGGGGATGAGGGTATTTACCAGTAGCTATGTGTTTGATCTCTCTCTCTCTCGTGTTCTTGAGGTGATACGATCTTGATGTATCGTGAGCTTTGCTATTATAGTTGGATATTATGATGTTTCTCCCCCTCTACTCTCTTGTGATGAATTGAGTTTTCCCTTAGAAGTTATCTTATCAGATTGAGTCTTAAGGATTTGAGAACACTTGATGTAGGTCTTGCATGTGCTTATCTGTGGTGACAATGGGATATCACGTGATCCACTTGATGTATGTTTTGGTGATCAACTTGCGAGTTCCGTGACCTCGTGAACTTATTCATAGGGGTTGGCACATGTTTTCATCTTGACCCTCTGGTAGAAACTTTGGGGCACTCTTAGAAGTTCTTTGTGTTGGTTGAATAGATGAATCAGAGATTGTGTGATGCATATCGTATAATCATACCCATGGATACTTTGGGTGACACTGGAGTATCTAGGTGACATTAGGGTTTTGGTTGATTTGTGTCTTAAGGTGTTATTCTAGTACGAACTCTATGATAGATTGAACGGAAAGAATAGCTTCATGTTATTTTACTATGGACTCTTGAATAGATCGATTAGAAAGGATAACTTTCAGGTGGTTTTGTACCCTACAATAATCTCTTCGTTTGTTCTCCGCTATTAGTGACTTTGGAGTGACTCTTTGTTGCATGTTGAGGGATAGTTATATGATCCAATTATGTTATTATTGTTGAGAGAACTTGCCCTAGTGAAAGTATGAACCCTAGGCCTTGTTTCCTAGCATTGCAATACCGTTTGTGCTCACTTTTATCATTAGTTACCTTGCTGTTTTTATATTTTCAGATTACAAATACTCATATCTACCATCCATATTGCACTTGTATCACCATCTCTTCGCCGAACTAGTGCACCTATACAATTTACCATTGTATTGGGTGTGTTGGGGACACAAGAGACTCTTTGTTATTTGGTTGCAGGGTTGTTTGAGAGAGACCATTTTCAACCTACGCCTCCCACGGATTGATAAACCTTAGGTCATCCAGTTGAGGGAAATTTGCTACTGTCCTACAAACCTATGCACTTGGAGGCGCAGCAACGTCTACAATAAGAAGGTTGTGTAGTAGACATCAAGCTCTTTTCTGGCGTCGTTGTCGGGGAGGTTAGCGCTTGAAGGTATATCTTTAAATCTTGCAATCGAATCTTTTACTTTCTTGGTTTATCACTAGGTTAGTTTATAACAGAAAACTACAAAAAAAGGAATTGAGTTTGCCTCACACGCTTCATCTTTTTAATATCTTTCATGAGAATGATGGAAAGGAAAATTGTGCTCAAGTGCTAGAAGAAGAAGTCTATAAAATGTTTGGCACTAAATCTTTGAATGATGAGCATGATTGCAATGTTATTAGTATGAACTCTTTGAATATCCATAGTACTAATGATGATTGCACTAGTTATGATGAAAATATCTCTTATAAGCATATCAATTTTTGTGGAGTGCATAGAGTTTGCAAGTACATACCAAATAGGGAAGATAGATTCTGCAAGAGGCATAAGTATTTGGAAACTAAATGGTTGCAAGAAAGGCTATATGTTTGTGCTGAAAATGTAAAGTTTCTTAGCCGTACTTGTGAACTCTGCAATGAACATGATCATTTCAGTACCCAATGCAAATTGTTTCATGATCGTATTGTGTCCAATAATTGTGATGACTTGATTTCCCTTGCACATCATAATGAACTTAGTTTGCTCTTGGGTTATGAAGAAATGAAATGTATATCTAAGGTTATTCCAAAATTTGCCCTTGATAGAGTTCTTAATTTTGTTCTAGAGGAAATTTCTATGTATTGTGCGGTGAATTGCATTGAAAATCCTTATATTCCCAAGTATATAAAGAAAATAAAACAAATAGAGGATGAAGAGAATACTAATGAAAGGGAAGAGGCCTCCCAATATCCTCCTATTATTTCTTATGATGAATCAGGTAATGAGGAGGAGCCTTCTATTCAACCAATCTCATTAATAAGGAGCTCAAAAAAGAGGGTTAAACCCACACATGATGTGAAGGAGAAAAAGAAAAGATGGAGACACAAATGTAGAAAGGTATCCCTCCAAAATGATGTTGCTCCTACTACTCATTGTGATGATGACAATTGCTATACTATCGGTGCTATCCATACTAGTAATGATGAGAGCGATTATGCTTATAATATGAAAAGGACCAAGCTTGGGGATGCTATGTTTGATAAGAATGACATGTTTGAGAATATATTTGCTGAAATTAATGTTTGTCCCAAGCTTGGGGATGCTATGTTTTATGAAGATGATATTTTTAGCCTCGCAAGTTTTGATATGCAAATTTGTTATGATGATAGCATGCCTTCTACTTATGATGATTATCTTGATGAAAGTGGGTTTGGAAGAGTGTCAACTTTAGGAAGTAGTAATCCCACTATGTTGGAGGATGCTGAATCTTATTGTGATAATTATGAAAGTGGATTTGGAGAGGTCATGACTTTATTTAGTAATGATTCCACTAGCCTGGAAGAGGTTTCAATCGATTATGATGAGAACAAAGTTGATACTTATGATGATTATTGTGATGACACTTATGCTATGAAAAGTAGAGATGATTATATTTATAAAACTTGTCATGATTATGATTACCCTTTTTCTGAACATTACTCTTTTAATGTGGAAACAATTTATAGTATTCGAGTTTTTTATGATACTCCCAATATTCCGAATGAGAAGAATTTTGCTTATGTGGAGAGTAGTAAATTTTCTATGCTTGTAGATCATGATAAGAATGCTCTATGTGATGTTTATATTGTTGGATTCATTCATGATGCTATTGAAAATTATTATGAGGGAGGAATATATTCTTGTAGGAATTGCAATAATATCAAGTTTCCTCTCTCTATGTGCTTAAAGTTATGGAGTTATGCTTGTTTTGCCTTCCTATGCTAGTTGATTATTGTTCCCATAAGTTGTTTTCCACAAAATCCCGATGCATAGGAAGTGGGTTAGACTTAAATGTGCTAGTCATATTCTTCATGATGCTCTCTTTATGTTTCAATTCTTATCCTTTATGTGAGCATCATTGAAATCATCATGCCTAGACACGGGCGTTAAATGATAGCGCTTGTTGGGAGGCAACCCAACTTTATTTTTGTTCCTTGCTTTTTTCTCCTGTTTACTAATAAATAATTCATATAGCTTCTGTTATGATTGTGTTTTTTATGTTTTAATTAGTGTTTGTGCCAAGTAAAGCCTTTAGGACCTTCTTCAGTGATTGTTATTTGATCTTGCTGTTAAAAAACAGAAAGTATGTGCTCACGAAAATAATTTTCATTTTTTACCAGAGAGCGATAAAATACCAATTCCAACTTCAGTAGGTCATTATACAAATTGCTTAGGACTTCCTAATTTCTCAGAATCTTTGGAGTTACAGAAGTATTCAAGAGTTACAGATTACTACAGACTATTCTGTTTTTGACAGATTCTGTTTTCATTGTGTTGTTTGCTTATTTTGGTGAATCTATGAGTATTATCGGAGGGTATGAACCATAGATAAGTTAGAATATAGTATATATTAAACCAATATGAATTTATAATGAGTTCACAACAGTACATAAGTGGTGATTTATTTTCTTATACTAATGGAGCCTACAAGTTTTCTGTTGAGTTTTGTGTTGCGAAGTTTTCAAGTTTTGGGTAAAGATTCGATGGACTATGGAATAAGGAGTGGCAAGAGCCTAAGCTTGGGGATTACCAAGGCACCCCAAGGTAGGACAACCAAGAGCCTAAGCTTGGGGATGCCCTAGAAGGCATCCCCTATTTCGTCTTCGTTCATCGGTAACTTTACTTGGAGCTATATTTTTATTCACCACATGGTATGTGTTTTGCTTGGAGCACCATTTTATTTTCTTTTGTTTTGCTTGCTTCTTGAATAAAATACCAAGATCTGAAATTCTTAAATGTTAGAGAGTCTTCATATAGTTGCATAATATTCGACTATTCATTGATCTTCACTTATATCTTTCGGAGTAGTTTGTTGTTGCTCTAGTGCTTCACTTACATCTTTTTAGAGAACGGTGGTGGTTTTATTTTATAGAAATAGATGAACTCTCGTGCTCCACTTATATCATTTTGAGAGTCTTGAAACAGCATGGTAGTTTGCTTTGGTTATGAATTTAGTCCTAATATGATGGGCATCCAAGTGGGATATAATAAAAACTTTCATAAGAAGTGCATTGAATACTATGAGAAGTTTGATACTTGATAATTGTTTTGAGATATGGAGATGGTGATATTAGAGTCATGCTAGTTGAGTAGTTGTGAATTTTAGAAATATGTGTGTTGAAGTTTGTGATTCTCGTAGCATGCACGTATGGTGAACCGTTATGTGACGAAGTCGGAGCATGATTTATTTATTGATTGTCTTTGTTATGAGTGGCGGTCGGGGACGAGCGATGGTCTTTTCCTACCAATCTATCCCCCTAGGAGCATGCGTGTAGTACTTTGTTTCGATGACTAATAGATTTTTGCAATAAGTATGTGAGTTCTTTATGACTAATGTTGAGTCCATGGATTATACGCATTCTCACCCTTCCACCATTGCTAGCCTCTCTAGTACCGCGCAAGTTTCGCCGGTACCATAAACCCACCATATACCTTCCTCAAAAAAGCCACCATACCTACCTATTATGGCATTTCCATAGCCATTCCGAGATATATTGCCATGCAACTTTCCACCGTTCTGTTATTATGACATGCTTCATCATTGTCATATTGCTTGCACGATCATGTAGTTGACATCATATTTGTGGCAAAGCCACCATTCATAATTCTTCATACATGTCACTCATACATCATTGCATATCCCGGTAAACCGTCGGAGGCATTCACATAGAGTCATATTTTATTCTAAGTATCGAGTTGAAATTCTTAAGTTGTAAGTAAATAAAGTGTGATGATCATCATTATTAGTGAGACTCCGGAAGAAAAAATAGAGGCCATAAAAAAGGAGAAGGCCTAAAAAATGAGAGAGAAAGAGAGAAGGGGCAATCCTACTATCCTTTTACCACACTTGTGCTTCAAAGTAGCACCATGATCTTCATGATAGATAGTCTCCTATGTTGTCATTTTCATATATTAGTGGGAATCTTTCATTATAGAACTTGGTTTGTATATTCCAATGATGGGCTTCCTCAAAATGCCCTAGGTCTTCGTGAGCAAGCAAGTTGGATCCACACCCACTTAGTTTCTTTTGTTGAGCTTCCATACACTTATAGCTCTAGTACATCCGTTGCATGGCAATCCCTACTCACTCACATTGATATCTATTGATGGGCATCTCCATAGCACCGTTGATACGCCTAGTTGATGTGAGACTATCTTCTCCTTTTTGTCTTCTCCACAACCACCATTCTATTCCACATATAGTGCTATATCCATGGCTCATGCTCATATATTGCGTGAAGATTGAAAAAGTTTGAGAACACCAAAAGTATGAAACAATTGCTTGGCTTGTCATCGGGGTTGTGCATGATTTAAATACTTTGTGTGGTGAAGATGGAGCATGGCCAGACTATATGATTTTGTAGGGATAGCTTGCTTTGGCCATGTTATTTTGAGGAGACATGACTGCTTTATTAGTATGCTTGAAGTATTATTATTTTTATGTCAATATTAAACTTTTGTCTTGAATCTAATGGATCTGAACATTCATGCCACAATAAAGAGAATTACTTAGAGAAATATGTTAGGTAGCATTCCAGATTAAAAATTCTGTTTTTATCATTTACCTACTCGAGGACGAGCAGGTATTAAGCTTGGGGATGCTGATACGTCTCCAACGTATCTATAATTTTTGATTGTTCCATGCTATTATATTAAATGTTTTGGATGTTTATGGGCTTTATTGTGCACTTTTATATTATTTTTGGGACTAACCTATTAACCCAGAGCCCAGTGCCAGTTTCTGTTTTTCCCTTGTTTCAGTGTTTCGCAGAAAAGGAATATCAAACGGAGTCCAAACGGAATGAAACCTTTGGGAGCATGATTTTTGGAACGAACGTGATCCAGGAGACTTGGAGTTGAAGTCAAGGAAGCTTTGAGGTGGCCACGAGGCAGGGAGGCGCGCCTGCCCCCCTAGGCGTGCCCCCACCCTCGTGGGCCCCTCGTGGCTCCCCTGACCGACTTCTTTCGCCTATATATATCCATATACCCTAAAAACATCGAAGAGCAGAATAGATCGGGAGTTCCGCTGCCAGAAGCCTCCATAGCCACCGAAAACCTATCTAGACCCGTTCCGGCACCCTGCCGAAGGGGGAATCCCTCACCGGTGGCCATCTTCATCATCCCGATGCTCTCCATGACGAGGAGGAAGTAGTTCTCCCTCGGGGCTGAGGGTATGCACCAGTAGCTATGTGTTTGATATCTCTCTCATGTTCTTGAGGTGATACGATCTTGATGTATCGCGAGCTTTGCACTTATAGTTGGATGTTATGATGTTTCTCCCCCTCTCCTCTCTTGTGATGAATTGAGTTTTCCCTTTGAAGTTATCTTATCGGATTGAGTCTTTAAGGATTTGAGAACACTTGATATATGTCTTGCATGTGCTTATCTGTGGTGACAATAGGATATCACGTGATCCACTTGATGTATGTTTTGGCGATCAACTAGCGAGTTCCGTGACCTCGTGAACTTATGCATAGGGGTTGGCACACGTTTTCGTCTTGACTCTCCGGTAGAAACTTTGTGTCACTCTTTGAAGTTCTTTGTGTTGGTTGAATAGATAAATCTGAGATTGTGTGATGCATATCGTATAATCATACCCACGGATACTTGGGGTGACATTGGAGTATCTAGGTGACATTAGGGTTTTGGTTTATTTGTGTCTTAAGGTGTTATTCTAGCACGAACTCTATGATAGATTGAACGGAAAGAATAGCTTCGTGTTATTTTACTACGGACTCTTGAATAGATCGATCAGAAAGGATAACTTTGAGGTGGTTTCGTACCCTACAATAAGCTCTTCATTTGTTCTCCGCTATTAGTGACTTTGGAGTGACTCTTTGTTGCATGTTGTGGGATAGTTATATGATCCAATTATGTTATTATTGTTGAGAGAACTTGCACTAGTGAAAGTATGAACCCTAGGCCTTGTTTCCTAGCATTGCAATACCATTTGTGCTCACTTTTATCATTAGTTACCTTGCTGTTTTTATATTTTCATATTACAAATACTCATATCTATCATCCATATTGCACTTGTATCACCATCTCTTCGCTGAACTAGTGCACCTATACAATTTACCATTGTATTGGGTGTGTTGGGGACACAAGAGACTCTTTGTTATTTGGTTGCAGGGTTGTTTGAGAGAGACCATCTTCAACCTCCGCCTCCCACGGATTGATAAACCTTATGTCATCCAGTTGAGGGAAATTTGCTACTGTCCTACAAACCTCTACACTTGGAGGCCCAACAACGTCTACAAGAAGAAGGTTGTGTAGTAGACATCAGCCCTCCTTCCCTCTCTCCACTACAGCCCAATAAGGCCCATTAACTTCCCCCGGCGAATTCCCGTAACTCTCTGGTACTCTGAAAAATACCCGAATCACTCGAAACCATTCCGATGTCCGAATATACCCTTCCAATATATCGATCTTTACCTCTTGACCATTCCGAGACTCCTCGTCATGTCCATGATGTCATTCGGGACTCCGAACAAACTTCGGTCATCAAATCACATAACTCATAATATAAATCGTCATCAAACTTTAAGCGTGCGGACCCTACGGGTTTTAGAACTATGTAGACATGACCGAGACACATCTCCGGTCAATAACCAATAGCGGAACCTGGATGCTCATATTGGCTCCTACATATTCTACGAAGAGCATTATCGGTCAAACCGCATAACATCATTCCCTTTGGCATCGGTATGTTACTTTCCCGAGATTCGATCATCGATATCATCATACCTAATTCAATCTCGTTACCTGCAAGTCTCTTTACTCGTTTTGTAGTGCATCATCCCGTAACTAACTCATTAGTCACATTGCTTGCAAGGCTTATAGTGATGTACATTACCGAGAGGGCCTAGAGATACCTCTCTAATACACGGAGTGACAAATCCTAATCTTGATCTATGCCAACTCAACAAACACCATCGGAGACACCTGTAGAGCATCTTTATAATCACCCAGTTACGTTGTGACGTTTGATAGCACACAAAGTGTTCCTCCGGTATTCGGGAGTTGCATAATCTCATAGTCAGAAGAACATGTATAAGTCATGAAGAAAGCAATAGAAATTGAACTTAACGATCATTATGCTAAATTAACAGATGGTTCTTTGTCCATCACATCATTCTCCTACTGATGTGATTCCGTTCATCATGTGACAACACATGTCTATGGTCACGAAACTTAACCATCTTTGATTAATGAGATAGTCAAGTAGAGGCATACTAGGGACACTTTGTTTTGTCCATGTATCCTCACATGTATCAAGTTTCTAGTTAATTCAATTCTAGCATGAATAATAATCATTTATCATGATATAAGAAAATATAAATAACAACTTTATTATTGCCTCTAGGGCATATTTCCTTCCCAAACTGAGAATGGCTTGGTGGAAATACAAAAATTGGTACGCAAGATTGGTGTCGGGGGTTGGGTGCGACATATGCCAATGGATGGCTTATCATGGTGGGGGCGAGTAGAACGTCGCCGGTGCCTGGAAACGGGATGAGGCGAAGACATGCACGCCGGTGAATCTTACCCAGCTTTAGGGCTCTCCGGGGAGATAATACCCCTACTGCTGTTCTGTGGGGTCTCCGCATGATCACTATGGCAAAGTGTTTACACAATTGCTCCTAGAGCTGTTTCCTGGAGGTAGGAGAGGGCAAGGCTAGCTCTCTCCCTCCTATATGATCTGGTCTAGAGCTAATGGATGCCAACCCTTTGCATGGGTGCCCTGGGGGGTTTATATAGGCCTACCCCCAAGGGGTACAATGGTAATCCGGCTGGGCGCGGGCCCAGCCATCAGTGCCTCCGGCCTCCGTCTTCTTCGCCGACTGCTGGGGCCCGCCGAATGGCTAGGTACGGAGCCGACAGGCCGCGTCCGCCGCGGGCGGGTCTTGCTGGCTGCTGATTAATGAAGCCATGCTTCTGATGACGCGGGCTTGATCATGGAGTCGTGGCAACAGCCCCGCCGCCTGGCGGGCGATCACTATTGCCACTCTCCGTCACATCTGATTAATGGCGCGTGGGCCCCAGGGAAGTGTCTGGCCGACTCCGGGGGCCGACTGGTGGCGCACTTGCCGTCTCCTGGGGTCCCACTGACTGGTGGGACCCGCCGCCCCAGGGCCGTACAGACAAGCCGTCGTGGGCGCAGGATTCAGTCCTTCGATGCTGATGTCAGGGCTGGTACGGCCACAGTGCCATGCCGCACGGAGATCTCCCCGGGTACGGCATGCTGTGGCCATGCCTGCCCTTGGTAAGGGGCGGGAGCGGGCTTTACTTTAGCCACTCCCCGGTCCTGCCCCTCCCGATGAGGATATGGGGTTCGTTGGAGTCGCGGGCCGACTCCCCTAAGCCGGCTTCTCTGGAAGTCGCCAGTCAGGAGTCGGCTTATCCTGTAGTCGTCCCCAAGACTCGGCCGCGAGTGGGCAGTCGGTCGCCTTGCCGCCGACTTCTCAGAAGGCGGCTCTTCGTCCTGGGGTCTTGAGGGGCGCAGCCTGCCCCGATGTCTTGAAAGGTTCTGGGGCTCGGGTTGGCCTACCCATGGCCCATTACTTCGACAGTAGTCCCCGAAGCTGGTGAGGCGCCGCGGATGATCGGCCGAGAAGCCTCAGCAGTTTCTCTTTCTGGGTGCTCGACACATGGTTCTTGCTTGACTCCCGCCGGGCCGACTAGAAGGAGTCAGACCCGCCCAACTCTGACTGGCACAATATTTCGAACGTCATGGCGGGATCCAAGAAGCGTGCTGGCTAAGCTCCCAGGCCGTCGCCCATTCTGGGCCTGTCACGTGGCGACGCGTGGCCAGGCTAGTCTGCCAGCCTACGGGCGTGACGGGACAGGGCCGTAGGCGGGGCCCGCCACTACCGTGCCTCGGCGCCCAAGCGGATCCGCTATGGCCCAGACAGACGGTTGGGATTCCCATGGAGTTACTGCGTGTAGTAACTTTGTCGTGGAAATGTGGGGTTCGTGGGGTCGTGGGCATAGTAAATCCCACGTCCGCCCCCTCGGCTTCGCAGCCCATGAGGCTATAAGTAGTAGGAGGGGGGTGCGGCAGAGCACGCGCGCCCCTCCTTCCCACTACTCCTTGCTCTTCTCCTTCTTCTTCTTCCTCGCTCCGCCGTGCGCCCAAGCTCTAACGAACGCCGCGGCGATCAGCTCACAATGAGTTCTTCTTCTACCGTCGCGCCTCCCTTGGTGCGCTCCGGCACCTGGGACGGCTCAGAAGTTCACGACGACCACATCGAGTTCCTCCACAAGACTCGTCGGCTCCCCGGCGAAGATTGCGTGCGGGTGCATCTGGCGCCGAGGGGGGAGATTTCCCCCGCGCCGCAGGAGGGCGAGCGGGTCATCTTCCGCTCGCACTGCCTGCGCGGGTTGGGGCTGCCGGCGAGCAGTTTCTTCCGCTCTTTTCTGGAGTTCTACGGCCTCCAGCCGCACCACCTCACGCCCAACACGGTGGTGCTGCTGTCCGCCTTCATGGTCTTGTGCGAAGGCTTCCTCAGAGTCCTCCCCACCCTCGAGCTCTAGGGGGAGTTCTTCTTCTCCAAGCTCGGCACCCAGGCTGCAGGCGTGCCGGCTCAATGCGGCGCTTTCATTGCCGAAGGTTGGGGGCCGACAACCCCTTCCCCACCATCTCACTGATAAAGTCAGTGAAGATGTGGCAGTGGTCATACTTCTACGTCAGGAGCGTCTCTGTGAGGGGCGACTGGGTTAACCTGTCGGCTTTCGAAGCCGGCTCGCCGGCTGGAAGACTGCCCAACTGGTCGTACCGGGCCAAGTCGCTGATGCCTGCGAGAGCCGGCGCCGTCACGCGACTCCGAGTGCTGACGCAGTCGGAGGGCTTGACTGGTCCAGACCTGCTGGCCGCCTTCGTGGCGCGCCGAGTTCTCCCGCTCCCAGGTCACCCCCACATATATGCCAAATGAGCGGGCACCGTGACCCGAGTCGGATGTGCACCAAGGACATGCCTCACGAGGAGGTGGCCTACATGGTGAACTACCTCTCGGACAGCAAGCTCCTGGAGGATTGGCGGTTCGGCAAGGAGCCGTACTCCCGCGCCAACCCCCCGCCCGTAGTGAGTTGCCTTTTCTTTCTTTCTTTGGATTGTCTTCTTTCTTGCCGAGTTTGTTTTGTGCGGCCTGACCAGTCGGTGTTGGTCAGAATCCCTTCCTCCATCCACCAGCCGGCACCACGGGGACGGCCCGCGAGTTCCTTGCCGACCGGGCAGAGAGCGACGTTGACGACCCCGATCTGGGAGCGGCGGCTTTGGAAGACGACGCGGAGGGAGGAGGAGGAGGAGCAGGCGGCTCCAGGCCTTCGGCCACTTTCGTCGACTGGCCTGACGACGAGGCCGAGGGAGAAGTCGCCCCCGCCATCGGCCAGGAGCCAGCTAGCCTGGCGCGGGCTCTTCTGCCGTGCATGTTGCTCTAGGCGGCGGGAAGAAGCGTAGGGCCGTGCCGACCTTGTTCGGTAGTCGGCCGAAGAAGGCCAAGGGTTCGGCTGCGGCAACCCGGCTGGACGAGGCGGCTGCGAAGGCCATCCACTTCCGTAAGGAAGTGAAGAAGCCGCCACTGGTCTCCGCGTGAGTATTTCGTCTCAACGCTTTATTCTTTCTTTGTGGCTTTGTCTGAGTCTTTTACTTGCTTCCCTTGCTTCAGGGCTCCCCTTACTCTTGAGAGGGTCGACGCTGCCTCTGTCATGGGGTCAGCGGAGACATCCGCCTCCACTTGGCGGATTGACCCCGCCGCCGACCTCCGGGAGGCGACGGAGCAGAATGCGTAGGAGAGGCGCAACGAGGAAGAGCCGCCCGCCTGGAGAAGGTGGAGGCCGATAAGGCGGAGGCCTCCGCCAAGAAGAAACTGGCTGAGGCCAAAGCCGTCGCCGCAATCAAGCGGCAGGCTGAGGAGGCCGCGCACCGCCAATCGGCGGTGTTCGTCACCCCGCCGAACTCTGCGCCGCCGCCTCTGGAGTTCACGGGGCAGACTGGGGAAGCCGGCGACGAGAACCCCGTCATGGAGAGGGAAGGCGGCGACTCCTCCACGCCGGACGTGATCGTTCCACCGCCGCCTCCGCCGCCGTCTGGGAGCGCACAAGGCAAACAGCCAGCGGACCCTCTAGTGCCGCCGACCGAAGACGAGGCTGTGCCGAGGTTACTCCTCCAAGTCAGCTCGCCAACGCGCCGCCGTCTGGAGAAGGCGACTTCGGCACCCCGCCCCCTGGAGGCCGGCACCGCCAGCTCGGCGATCCCAGACGCCAAAGCGACGAGTGCCGCGCCCATTGGGTGGGTGCGAGGAGGCGGCACAGGGCCACTGAACCAGGCGCTTCCGGACGTCCAGGCAAAGCTTCAAGCTGAGGGCGACGCCCTCCAGAACTGCACCAAGGCGTACCTGGCATCGCGGGCAGCCGTCCGGGTATGTTTTTTCTTTGGTCCTTGTTTTCTTGCTCTTCTCTATGGGGGCGCGCCAGCGCACCCACTGGGTGTAGTCCCCGAGTTTCGGGCCGGCTGCTGAGCAGGCGGCCCGAAACTCCAATTGGTGAGCTCCGGGTACTAACTTTTGTCTGAAATGCTTATTGCAGGACTACCACAACCTCCGAGTCACCGCTTTCAACCGCAACATTGAAGAGCTGGGCAAGCGGACAGCCGACCTGTCGGAGAGACGAAGTAAGTCCTTTTTCTTCTTTGCGGGGGCGCGCTGGCGCACCCACGGGCTGCAGTCCCCGAGATTCGGGGCAACTGCTCAGCAGTCAGGCCAGATCTCCCCGGCGACCTTCTTTATTGATGACTTAATGCCTTGTTTCTTCCTTCTCTTCAGAAGCCAATGCTGTTTTTCAACAGCAGTTGAGCGAAGCCAACTCCGCGTTGCGCGCCAAGGGGGAGGAGTGCAGCAAGCTCGCCACAGAGCGCGATCCGCTGGCCACTCAATTGGCAGAGCAGAGGGAGCTGCATGCGAAGACGCAGAAGGAGGCGGAAGAGGCGGAAACCGCCCTCCTGGCCGAGTTCGCGAGTGAGCGCTCCTCCTGGACTGACAAAGAGGCACTGCGGGCCTCCGGCTTCCATGAGATTGAAGACATTGTTGATGGTGGGTTTCTTTACTTTCTTTCTTCGAGCTGCCGATTATAAATCGTGCTGACTCCTGATTTTTGACTTGTTTCTTCGTTTCTTCTGTCTTGGCAGACTTCTTCCCAGGGCACTCGCAGGCCGCCATCCAAGCCATCGAGGCTGACCGTGAAGGTCGGAGGGCGGAAGGTGCAGAGATCGCCGCCGACGCCCCCCGAACCCTTGATGAGCATATCCTAAGCATCGAGGCTCGCCTTCGGCCGGCTCACCGGATGCTGCGCCGGCTTCAACGTGTTGGTGCCTAGGCGATTGCCGCCCTGTGGCCGGACATGCAGGCCCCGCGCACCCCCAGTCGGACTGCCGACTGGCTGGAAGTCGCAGCTGGTCGTCTTGAGGCCTGGAAGGGTTCCTCGGCCCGAGCTAGAGCGCGCCGGGCCTTGGAGTTCATTAAGGCGTGGTATCCGGGGCTGGACTTAGACCGGCTGGCCACACTCCGGTCGGAGGCCCAGCCGGAGCTGGCAGCCGCGGAAGATGCCCTCGTCAAGCGTGCTGCGGTGATCGCCGAGTACACCGACACCAGCATCTTCGTCCCCGAGCGGTCTGAAGACGGCGAGGAGGTACCTCCGGAGTGGTTTGGGATGAACCTAGGCTACGGCGAGGACTCAGCGGAGGTGATCGGCTCCAGCGCCGAGGAGGAAGGCGAGGCGGAGGACGGAGGCGAGGCGGAAGAACCAGATGACGGAGTAGACGGCCAGCCTCAGCTCGACCGCGCCTCCAGCAACAAGCCGCGTGCGATCGAGCCGACTGCCGCCGGAGGCGATCAAGCCAAGCCTGCCCAGCCGGCCACCCCAACGCCTGGCGCTGCCGCCTCCTCCGACCCTCCGAATCCGTCTGCCGCTTCCTAAGCTGTCGCCTTATCTTTATTTTATCTGCTCTAGTAGTCTTTGAAGAACATGTTAATTCGCACAATTCCACCCACGGGGTGTATTTTGAACTTCTGCTCAAAGACTCGGCCAAGGGCCTATGCTATGTAAATATTTATCCGAGTTCTATCTTTTCTTGCTCATTGCTCTTTTTGGCCTTTTCCTTTGCCACTTTCCCTTAGTTGCCTATCTTGCCAGTCGGACAGCCGCACTGCGGACTGCCGTTGGATCAAATGCTTGGCTACTTTGGGGAGGCAAGTACTTAGCCGTTTTTAGAGTTTTTGAGCAAGTTGAATAGAAGGAGGTGAGCCGATTGCTTAATAGTCGGTTTGTGAAAAAAGGCTGGAAGCCGTCTTAAGCTATGTTTTATGCTTTGAGTCCTTAGCCATTTTTCATGCGAACGCCCATTCTACCTTACTCCTGCCCACCGTACAGTCGCTCTGCGAGTTGCGGCTTCTGACAGGAGATGGCTTAGGCGCCACACACTACTTGTCCAGCTGCAAGAAGCATTTCATAGTGCAAGGCGGCAAGTCCCCGGGCCGACCTATCGAGCCCGGTGCCAAGCGGCATAACAAAGAGTAATATACTCGTAGGCATAACTTTTATCATACAGACAAAAGAGGGCAGTCCCCGAGCTTGTCTCGGGGGGCCCGAAGTCTTGGTACTTTAATACAAAAGGTAGCGTGGTACATACTGCATTAATTGTAAAATCTTCAGAGGAGATTTGCATTCCATGGCCGCTCCGTCTCTTTGCCGGAGTCGTCCCTCTTGCGTGCTCGGGGCTTCTGAGCATCAATCAGGTAGTAGGAGTCGTTGCCCATCACTTTCTGATGATGAAAGGGCCTTCCCAAGGTGCCGACAGCTTGTGTTGGAAGGCTGTTCGCTGGATCAGCCGAAGCACAAGGTCGCCTTCTTGGAAAGATCTTGGCTTGACTTTCCTGTTGTAGTATCGGCGCAGGCTCTGCTGGTAGATGCTGGACCGGCTGAGTGCCAACAGCCGGCCCTCTTCCAGCAGATCGACGCCGTCTTGACGTGCTTCTTCTGCTTCCTCCTCGGTGTACATGGTGACTCGCGGGGAGTCAAACTCTATGTCCGTTGGGATGACGGCTTCGGCACCATAGACGAGGAAGAAAGGCGTGAAGCCGGTTGACTTGTTTGGAGTCGTGCGTAGACTCCAGAGGACGACTGGCAACTGATCGAGCCAGCAACCAGCCGAGCGCTCCAGAGGCTCGACCAACCGGGGCTTGATGCCGGACAGGATGAGGCCGTTTGCTCGCTCCACCTGGCCGTTTGACTGTGGATGGGCGACGGACTCTAGGTCTAGTCGGGTGCCCTGTGTTGCACAAAAACGGGCCAAGGAGCCTTTGGCAAAATTTGTGCCGTTGTCAGTGACGATGTTGTGTGGTATGCCGTATCGAATTGTGATATCGGAGATGAAAGTCACGGTAGTCGGACCGTTCAGTTTGTTGATTGGCTTCGCTTCTATCCACTTGGTGAACTTGTCCACTGCGACAAGTAAGTGAGTTAAGCCACCTCGTGCTGCCTTGAATGGTCCCACCATGTCTAGACCCCAAACTGCGAAAGACCAGGCAATGGGGATGGTCTTGAGTGCAAAAGCCGGCTGGTGCGACTTGGAGCTGAACTTCTGGGACCCTTTGCATTTTTGGACCAATTCCTTGGCCTCTTCTAAGGCAGCCGGCCAGAAGAAACCGTGTCGAAAGGCTTTTGCGACGAGTGCTCTCGAAGCCGCATGGTGGCCGCACTCGCCTTGATGGATGTCTTTGAGAATTGCTTGGCCTTGCTCTGGCTCTACGCAGCGCTGGTAGACTCCAGTGATGCTACGCCTAACCAACTCTCTGTTGACTATGGTGTAGGCTGCCGCTCGGCGTTGTACTTGCCGAGCTGAGGTCTCATCAGTCGGCAGCTCTTTGCTCACTAGGAATTTGAGGATGGGCTGGGCCCATGAGGGTGCTTCTATTTCTTCGACTGCCAGAACTGTGACTTGAACGAGGGCGTTTGGGCTAGGAGGCGGCGGGTTGGAGTCAACAACTGCTTGCTGGGTTAATGAAGTCCCCGAGCCGACTGGCGCGGCTCTTGAGCCGAGTTCTGGAGTCTTCGAGGCCGCTGCTGAAATCCCCGGGCCGGCCTTGACTGTGGTGACTTTGGAGCCATCTGCCAAAATCCCCGTACCGTCTGCCGGGGCTCTGGAGTCGGATCTGACTTCTTCGGGAGGAGTCGGCACGAAGATGGAGTCTGATTCTGGTGAAGGCTTGACAAACGGCTTGAGGAGGCATTGAAGGGCGACGCCGGATGGTATTGCTTGGCGGGTAGAGCCGATTCGTGCCAAGGCGTCTGCTTGGTCGTTGTCATTTCTTGGCACATGGAGGAACTCACACCCCTCGAAATACCCACTGAGTTGTTGCACGAGGAAACAGTAACTCTCCATGTTTGCATCTTTGGCGTCCCAGTCGCCAGATGACTGTTGGACCACTAAGTCCGAGTCGCCATAACATAGGATCTGGCGAATGCCAAGTTCTTTGGCAAGCCGGAGCCCGTGAATGAGCGCCTCGTAGTCAGCGACATTGTTGGAGGCAGCAAAATGGATTTGTAGTGCGTATTTGAGTTTGTCGCCTTTAGGAGAGGTGAGGACGACGCCGGCTCCCAAGCCGGTGCGCATCTTGGAGCCGTCGAAATGCATCCGCCAATGGGTGGAGTCAGGCGCTGGAGGTAGGTACTGGGTCTTGGCCCAGTCGACGAGAAAGTCGGCCAGTGCTTGTGACTTGATGGCGGTGCGGGGCTGGTAGTAGAAGGTGTAGGGAGCCAGCTCTATGGCCCACTTGGCCACTCGGCCAGAAGCGTCTCGGCTTCCTATGATCTCGGCGAGTGGGGTCGTGCAGACCACGGTGATTGGATGCTCTTGAAAGTATGGCTTCAACTTCTTGGCGGTAAAGTGAACGCCATAGCACATCTTCTGGTAGTGGGGGTAGTTCTGCTTGGAGGCTGACAGTACTTCGCTCAGGTAATATACCGGTCTCTGGACAGGTAGTGCCTTGCCTTCCTCCTTGCGTTCCACTACAATGACCATGCTGACTACCCGGCTGGTGGCGGCGACGTACAGGAGCATAGGTTCCTTAGGAGTCGGAGCCGCCAGAACGGGTGGAGTAGTCAGCATCTTCTTCAGCTGGAGAAAAGCTTCGTCCGCCTTGTGGTTCCACTCGAAAAAAGTGGTCTTCTTCATGAGTTGGTATAAGGGGAGAGCTTTCTCGCCCAGCCGACTGATGAATCGGCTGATGGACGCCAAGCAGCCGGTGAACTTTTGCACGTCCAGCAGTCGGCTGGGTACCTCCATCCTCTCAATGGCCTTGATCTTTACAGGGTCGCATTTTATGCCGCGTTCAGAGACTAGGAAGCCAAGGAGTTGGCCGGCTGGTACTCCGAAGACGCACTTCTCGGGGTTGAGCTTGATCTGGAAACGGCGTAGGTTCTCAAAGGTCTCCTTGAGGTCTTCCAGCAGTGTTCCATGCTTTTCCGTCTTCACCACCACATCGTCCACATAAACGTGGGCGTTTCTCCCGAGTTGCTTGAGGAGGTATTTCTGCATGCAACGCTGAAAGGTGGCGCCGGCATTCCTCAAGCCGAACGTCATGGTGAGGTAGCAGAAGGCTCCAAACAGCGTGATGAAGGCGGTCTTCAGTCTGTCAGCCGGGTTCAGCTTGATCTAGTGATATCCTGAATATGCATCCAAAAAAACCCAACAGCTCGCATCCGGCGGTGGAGTCTATCACCTGATCAATTCTTGGTAGAGCAAATGGGTCCTTGGGGCAGGCCTTGTTGAGGCTCGTGTAGTCAATACACATTCACCACTGCTTGTTCTTCTTCAGTACCAGGACCGGGTTTGCTAGCCACTCTGGAAAGAATACTTCCATAATGAAGCCGGCTGCTAGGAGTCGGGCTATCTCTTCTCCGACAACTCTTCTCTTCTCTTCTGACAGGCGGCGCAGGGGCTGCCTGACCGGCTTTGCATCAGATCGGACATGTAATTTGTGCTCGGCGAATTCCGTCGGTACACCTGGCATGTCTCTGGGGGACCATGCGAAGATGTCCCGATTCTCACGGAGGAAATCGACGAGCTCACCTTCCTATTTGCTGTCGAGGTTTGCGCCTATGACAGCATACCTCTCTGGGTGCTCCGGATCCAAGGGTATCTTCTTTGTCTCCTTGGCCGGCTTGAACGAACCCTCAGCCTCTGACTCTTTTGGGTTAGGCGACACCTCTGGCTGCTTTCCGGCCATCGCCACAACCCGTTCAAGGAGCCGCTTCTCGGCTGCGATCACCAGGGACTCGGCCAGCTGACTGCTCTCAGCCGCACAAGCAGACGACTTCCGGTAGTCGCCGGCTATAGTCAGAATTCCCTTGGAACTGGGCATCTTCATTTTGAGGTAGGCGTAGTGGGGGACCGCCATGAACTTGGCCAAGGCGGGTCGGCCAAGTAGCGCATGGTATGGGCTCTCGAGGTCCACCACCTCAAACCAAACTGACTCTCGGTGGAAGTGATCTTTGTCTCCAAAGAGGACGTCCATTAGGATCTTGCCGATTGGTGAGCAAGAAAGCCCGGGAACAATGCCGTGGAACACAGTCCGGCTGCTCTGAAGTTGTCTTTGCTTGATTCCTAATTTTTCCATGGTGTCCTAGTACAGGATATTGATGCTACTGCCTCCGTCTATCAGGACTCGCGAGAAACGAGCGGCTCGTCTATCCGTGGCAAAGGTGGCATCCAAGACCAAAGCATAAGAGCACGGACTCGGCATCACCTCTGGGTGATCAGCTCTGCTCCAGCTGATAGGCTTCTCGGACCAGTGCATGAACTCTAGTGTCTCTGATGCTACTCCATTCACCTCTTGTTGCTGCAGCCGCCTGCTGCGTCGATCATCAGCCATACTGGTAAACACCACATAGGCTCCGTGCTCTTCAGGGTATTCGTCTTGTACTACGCCGACTGGTCTGACAGCCGACTGCTGGCGCGGAGGCGGAGGCGGCTGCCCAGCAGGCGGGGAAGGTAGGAGGCCGTCTCCCTTGGCGATCCTGGTGAGCCAGTGGCACTTCCGGGTGGTGTGATTCGACGGCTTCGCGCCGCTATGGAACTTGCAAGGTCCATCCAGAGTCTGCTCGTAGGAGAAGGCCGGCAACCAGTTGGGCTTGCCGCCCTTCTGTTGCTTGGGTGGAGGCTGCCCATCCGGCTGCTGGTCTTCAATTGTCGCGACCTGCCGGCTGCTGGAAGCCGACTGCGGGGCCTTGCGCTTGTGGTCGCTCTGCTGCTGCCGCTGACTGGCGTCTCCCTCCGGAGTTCTTGGAGCCTGAGGGGCCACTTTTCCAGTTGCGCTGACTTGAATCTCCGCCTTCATGGAGGAGTCGGCCGTGGCGTACTTGTCTTCTATGATCAGCAGCTCGTCGAGGGTTTCGGGCTCGTCGTAGAGGAGCTTGTGCTTGAGGAGGGTGCCTTCTCTGCACCCGGCTGTGAAGTACTCGATTGCCTACACCTCATGCACGCCCTCGCAGGAGTTCCGAAGCTCGGCCCAACGCGTGAGGTAATCGCGAGTCGACTCGTCGGGTCCTTGCACGCATAAGCAGAGTGGGCGAGGCTTGGGAGGACGCTTGTACGTGCTGGTGAAGTTGCGGACGAATCCCTCGGTGAAGTCGACCCAGCTGTTGATGCTGCGGGGCTTTAGGCTGTTCAGCCATGTCTGGGCCGTGCCCTGGAGCATGAGAGGAACGTATTTTACGGTGACTCGCTTTTCGCCGTTTGCTATGCTGACAGCCGTGGAGTAGTCGACTAGCCAGTCTTCCGGCTTCACGGAGCCGGTATACTTGGGCGTGTCTCTTGGGAGCGTGAATCCTCTGGGAAAGGACTCGTCTTGAATGCGGGGCCCGAAACAAGGCGGGCCCAACTCGTCTTCTTCTTCCAGTGCCAAGGATCGGTGAAGTCAGTCGATCCGGTGGCGGGCGTCGTTTTCTCCGACTCCCTCTCGGTGGCCAAGGCAGTCGCCGAGAGTCGGATGATCAACAGGCGGCGGGGAGACTCGCCTCTCCTTGCGAGGAGGAGGAGGCGGACAGTCGTCCCATCGTTCCACTGCTCTCGGGCGGCCGTCTCGGTCACGCACTATGGTAATGTGAGTCTGACTGTGGCTGACAGTCGGATCTTTGTCTCTTCTTCCTCGGGCACCGCCAGTCGGCGTCCTAGATGCCGTGCCTTCATCTCAGCGAATGTCGTCGTTTTGCCGCTGTGGCGCCTCCGTGCGGTAGCCGGCCTCGTGCTGCGTGGCAGCCGCGTTGAGGAGCCGCTGGACTCGCTCCATCGTCAGGTTGCGTTCTTCGCCCTCGAAATGGTCCAGTTCATCCACCGCCGCCTGGGCGGCTTGAATGTTCTCCGCAGGCGTAGCATACACAGGGCATCTCACCCCGAATAGGTCAGCGATGGCTACACCTCGCTGCTGGACCGCACCGAGGCGGCTGGGCCCAGCTGGGGCCGGCGAGCCGCCAACAGCGCGATCCATCTCCCGGTGGTAGGCTTCTGACAAGCGTCTCATGCTAGCCAGCTGTTGCGCGCCTTCGACAAGCTGAAGGCGGCGCGCCTCCAACGTCTCCGCATCAGCGTCTTCCGGAATGGGTGCAGTCAGGTCTTGTAGCGTTGCGCCAAGTGGGTCATGCGCTCCTCCACCGAGAGGCTCGTCATGGCTAATGACAAGTACCTCGGTGACGGTGCTTTCGTCACTCTCCGCGCGAGGGAGAGGTTCATCGTAGACCACCACATTAGTGGGGAACGCGTCGAGCGATGCGGTGTCGGAGTCGACCAGCATCAGGTCGGTGGAGCCTACAGACTCCAAGTCCACGGCAGGCTCGCCGGAGACGTGGAGTTGGCCGAGGAGGCCCGCGAGGAGGCTCTCATAGCCGCCTGTGCCTGCGTTGGATGCAGGTTCGTCGGAGAGGCGAACCTCGCCGACAAGTTCGGCGAGGCGGCTAGCAGCGCAGGAGATGTCAACGCCGTTCAGCGCGTCGGCGCAAACTCCATCGGGCGTGCCTGGCTGGCTGCGCTCGCCATGGAGGAAAAGGGTTCCCGTCCAGAACAGGTCGCCGGACGACGGTGCACCAGGCCCCACCGTGGGCGCCAAATTTCGGGGGTTGGGTGTGACATATGCCAATGGATGGCTTATCATGGTGGGGGCGAGTAGAACGTCGCCGGTGCCTGGAAACGGGATGAGGCGAAGACATGCACGCCGGCGAATCTTACCCAACTTCAGGGCTCTCCGGGGAGATAATACCCCCACTGCTGCTCTGCGGGGTCTCCGCATGATCACTATGGCAAAGTGTTTACACAATTGCTCCTAGAGCTGTTTCCTGGAGGTAGGAGAGGGCAAGGCTAGCTCTCTCCCTCCTATATGATCTGGTCTAGAGCTAATGGATGCCAACCCTTTGCATGGGTGCCCTGGGGGGTTTATATAGGCCTACCCCCAAGGGGTATAATGGTAATCCGGTTGGGCGCGGGCCCAGCCATCACTGCCTCTGGCCTCTGTCTTCTCCGCCGACTGCTGGGGCCTGCCGGCTGGCTAGGTACAGAGCCGACAGGCCGCGTCCGCCACGGGCGGGTCTTGCCGGCTGCTGATTACTGCAGCCGTGCTTCTGATGACGTAGGCTTGATCATGGAGTCGTGGCAACAGCCCCACCGCCTGGCGGGCGATCACTATTGCCACTCTCCGTCACATCTGATTAATGGTGCGTGGGCCCCAGGGGAAGGGTCTGGCCGACTCCGGGGGCCGACTGGTGGCGCACTTGCCGTCTCCTGGGGTCCCACTGACTGGTGGGACCCGTCGCCCCAGGGCCGTACAGACAAGCCGTCGTGGGCGCAGGATTCGGTCGTTCGGTGCTGATGTCAGGGCCGGTACCACAACAGTGCCATGCCGCACAGAGATCTCCCCGGGTACGGCGTGCTATGGCCATGCCTGCCCTTGGTAAGGGGCGGGAGCGGGCTTTACTGTAGCCACTCCCCGGTCCTGCCCCTCCCGATGAGGATATGGGGTTCGTTGGAGTCGCGGGCCGACTCCCCTAAGCCGGCTTCTCTGGAAGTCGCCAGTCAGGAGTCGGCTTATCCTGAAGTCGTCCCCAAGACTCGGCCGCGAGTGGGCAGTCGGTCGCCTTGCCGCCGACTTCTCAGAAGGAGGCTCTTCATCCTGGGGTCTTGAGGGGCGCAGCCTGCCCCGATGTCTTGAAAGGTTCTGGGGCTCGGGTTGGCCTACCCATGGCCCATTACTCCGACAATTGGCAAGACATCAAGTTGCTATAGATACATACAACAAATGGGCTTATGCGAACATTAATCTTGACCATGCCATGAAATCATGTGCATAAGATGGGCTTATACAATGACAGCAAATAGTGAGATTTACTCATTATTATTCCTCACTGTCTTCTCATTTTAACCCTGAACTTGCTTCCCAAGATAAGAGAGAGACAACTCTTTTCACTAAACCCTCTCTCACGCGTCCAAATTCTTCTCAGGTTGCCCTGCTACAGAACACCCCACAATCAATCCATCTACATATTCATTCAAACAATGCTCATGGGACTAAAAGAATATAATGTACTGAATTCTTACCATGGGAGTTTGCAAATATGATGTATACCGTCGCATCAGCCTTTGTTCTTGTGCCTGGTGGTGCATATGATACAGTCCTCTCCCAGACTCCCTTGACAGGTTCCTGTCTTAGAGTGACCCTACACCATCCCCAAGCTTCGCTGCCTCGACACTAAGAAGCACAGCTACAACCGATCCTTGTCTGCGGAGGAGCTCTAAGACTGACGCTGACGGTAATGTTACTGTCTACAAAGCTCGACTTGTTGCAAAAGGTTTTTGACAAGTTCAAGGAGTTGACTATGATGAGACCTTCTCACTCGTAGCGATGCTTAAGTCCGTCCGAATCATGTTAGCAATTGCCGCATTTTATGATTATGAAATTTGGCAAATGGATGTCAAAACTGCATTCCTTAATGGATATCTTATAGAAGAGTTGTATATGATGCAACCAGAAGGTTTTGTCGATCCAAAAGGTGCTAACAAGGTATGCAAGCTCCAGTGATCCATTTATGGACTGGTGCAGGCCTCTCGGAGTTGGAATATACGCTTCGATAGTGTTATCAAAGCATATGGTTTTATACATAATTTTGGAGAAGCCTGTATTTACAAGAAAATGAGTGGGAGCTCCGTAGCATTTCTGATATTATATGTAGATGACATATTATTGATCAGAAATGATACTGAATTTCTGAATAGCATAAAAGGATACTTGAATAATAATTTTTCAATGAAAGACCTCGGTGAAGCTGCTTATATATTGGGCATCAAGATCTATAGAGATAGATCAAAACGCTTAATTGGACTTTCACAAAGCACATACCTTGATAAAGTTTTGAAGAAGTTCAAAACGGATCGGGCAAAGAAAGGATTTTCACCTATGTTACAAGATGTGAAGTTGAGTCAGACTCAATGCCCGACCACTACAGAACATGGAGAGGAAATGGAAGTCATTCCCTATGCTTCAGCCATAGGTTCTATCATATATGCAATGCTGTGTACTAGACCTGATGTGTGCCTTGCTATTAGGTTAGCAGGAAGGTACCAAAGTAATCCAGGAGTGCATCACTGGACAGCGATCAAGAACATCCTGAAATACCTGAAAAGGACTAAGGATATGTTTCTCGTTTATGGAGGTGACAAAGAGCTCATCGTAAACAGTTACATCGATGCAAGCTTTGACATTGATCCGGATGACTCTAAGTCACAAACCGGATACGTATTTTATTAAATGGTTGAGCTGTCAGTTGGTGCAGTTCCAAGGAGAGCGTCATGGCGGGATCTACGTGTGAAGCAGAGTACATAGCTGCTTTGGAAGCAGCAAATGAAGGAGTCTGGATGAAGGAGTTCATATCCGATCTAGGTGTCATACCTAGTGCATCGGGTCCAATGAAAATCTTTTGTGACAATATTGGTGCAATTGCCTTGGCAAAGGAATCCAGATTTCACAAGAGAACCAAGCACATCAAGAGACGCTTCAATTCCATCAACGATCAAGTCAAGGAGGGAGACATAGAGATTTGCAAGATACAAACGGATCTGAATGTAGCAGACCCATTGACTAAGCCTCTCTCACGAGCAAAACATGATCAGCCCCAAGACTCCATGGGTGTTAGAATCATTACAACGTAATCTAGATTATTGACTCTAGTGCAAGTGGGAGACTCAAGGAAATATGCCCTAGAGGTAATAATAAAGTTGTTATTTATATTTCCTTATATCATGATAAATGTTTATTATTCATGCTAGAATTGTATTAACCAGAAACTTAGTACATGTGTGAATACATAGACAAATAGAGTGTCACTAGTATGCCTCTACTTGACTAGCTCGTTGAATCAATGACGGTTATGTTTCCTAACCATAGACATGAGTTGTCACTTGATTAACGAGATCACATCATTAGAGAATGATGTGATTGACTTGACCCATCCGTTAGCTTAGCACGTTGATCATTTAGTTTGTTGCTATTGCTTTCTCCATAACTTATATATGTTCCTATGACTATGAGATCATGCAACTCCAAAGTACCGGGGGAACACTTAGTGTGCTATCAAACGTCACAACGTAACTGGGTGACTATAAAGATGCTCTACAGGTGTCTTCGATGGTGTTTGTTGAGTTGTCATAGATCGAGAGTAGGATTTGTCATCTAAGTATCAGAGAACACTAGTGCAGAACTGGGCAATAGCATCGGTTCCTAAGGCCCTTTAGTGCCGGTTTAGGAACCGGCACTAACGTTTCGGCACTAAAGCCCCCCCCCTTTAGTACCGGTTCAGCACGAACCGGTGCTAAAGGGCAACCATGTGGCATGAGCCAGCTCCGGGGGCCGGGAGCCCTTTAGTACCGGTTGGTAACACCAACCGGTACTAAAATGTTTGGGGGGGTTTTGGTTTTATGATTTCTTTTTCATTTATTTTTGTGTTTTCCATTTTAATTCTTTTTCGTTTGCTTGTATTTTATGGTACTACACATTGTACACGTTATGCATATATATATATATATAAATAGAATTTCTAGTAGAACCAATCATATATATATATATATATATCATCAATGTCTCACAAACCATATTAATTCACACATACATACATGTATAGCTATATACAATTTCTCCTACATATGCATGTTGCCTTCGGAGCCAGTGGCATTAGCCTAATTGGTGCCTTCGGAGCACGATGACAATTGGAAGTGGTTCATGGGGGCGGTAGCGGGTAATAGTATTCTCCCTTCGGATTTATGACCTGGTCGAGCAAAAATCCCACTATTTCCTCTTGAAGTCCTTCTACGCGCTCCGTTTCTAGGAGCTTGTCCCGCACCTCTTTGAACTGTTAAGAAGGAGATCAATATGCATGTGTATTAGTTGTGTGACTAGATATCGATAATGGTGTAAAAATTGTGAATAGTGTTCTGACAAGCGTACCCATTCCTGTCTTTGAGATCTGCTCCTTTCGGACGCCATCATGCGAATGTTCTCGCAAACGCAGAATGCACATAGATCAGTCCCCTGCGCCTGCTTCAGGGCCTTTATTACGAGAATGGAATTTAATTTGATCAGATAATAATTAATCAAGCTTGATAATTAAAGAGATGGCAGCTAGCTAGCTAGTACTACTTAATTACTTACCTTGGATCGAAACCATTTCAGCTTTGTTTTCCATTCGCCTTCCGTGACGCTGATGAACCTTGCCCAAGCCCTGCCCGCCGACAAAGAAAATGAATAAAGGGGTTATTAAATAGTTCATATCATGAAATGACGAATTACTAAATAGGCCGAGATATATAGTTAATAATGATTGAAATTACCTGTTGACTATCCCAAACAAGATGTTATAGTCACTTTGTTTTTTAAGTAGCGAGTCCAGTATTTCAACTGTTTCGGCGTCAACTTTAATGATACACAAGATCCAGTGAAATCTGCATGCACACACGTTTGCATGTCTTAATTAAGCGGGCATATGTAAGCAAAAACATGTAGCTAGCTAGCTAGTAGGCAAAAAGAGAGAATTTGTAGTACAAGAAAGTGTGACTCACTGGAAGTTGTAAGGAAGTAGTATATCTTCATTGTATTTGAGGCGCTTCAAGAACTCTAGCATGCTGTCCTCTACCTCTTTTTCTTGATGCTTGTTTATTTTCCATGTGTATTCATTAACGGTGTTTGGATCAATGAACCCAATGCCATAGCGTCCACCTTTTCTCATTTCATACATCTTCATCCTGCATAATACCACAGAAAAGAATATAGTGAGGATAATTATAGGTAATGATTGATCAAAAGGATCACTACACCTAGCTTGAGACTTAAATTACAGAAAGAAATCACTTACAGACAATAGCAACTGACGATAGATTTGTCGAGTGCGTCTTGATTGTATAACTGAAACAGTTCAGGATACTCAACGGCCACAGCTTTCTCATGGTAGTAATCATCCTTCTTGACATACACCATGAGGGACTCTCGATTGGATCTCTTGGTAATGTCCATGTACCATTGATGCAATTCATACATTCTCGTTGGGAGCTTGTTGACATCTTCTAGCTCGACCAAAGGTTCGCCCCGGACATATTTCCATTTTATTTCCTCCTCTGTAATCCCAGGCATGTCCTCGATCTCGAGGAGTTATCCAACAGTGATCTTGAGTTCTTCAGCCTGCATTATATGCTCCTGGGTTATTACCACATCGCCCACCTCGGGAACGTAAACTGTTTGGCCACAATAATATTGGGCACGCGTACTGTCACGTGTTGTTGGCGGAACAACAAGCGGGGGGATCGATTGCGCCGCCTGTTTTCCCAGCTGGGCAATGGTTTTCCCGCATTTTTTGACAGCTGCTTGTTGTTTGCTCGAGCTCGAGCTCGCCTCCTTCTGTAGACGTCATCGATGTAACTTCCTGATGTGGCGCTCATAGTCTGTGTCAACAGGCTTAGGAGCTGGTGGTTGAGCCATACGAATGAAGTGGTCAACTACTTCCACAGGCACTTTCTCCCTTGGCGGCGGTGGCAGTTTCGGTCCAAAATGGGCGTCGAGTTCTGCCTGCACTATGGCATTGGTTTGCTCCTCGGTCCTGTCGTAAGCCCTCACAGGAAGAGGAGTAGTGAGGTTTGGACCATATTTATATCGCTTGCCTCCGCCTGTACTTCCTGTACTATGACCTCGACTCATACCGCTACGCACCATAGCTGCGGGGTGTCTCTTCTGCGATTGCTGAGGCATCGGAGACGGCTGACGGGGCTGAGTTGGACGAGGAGGAGTGGCCTGAAGCTATGCCGGACTTGCAGTGGCCTGAGGTTGTGCCGGACTTGGAGGAGGAGTGGACGTCTGACGCTGTGTCGGACTTGGAGGAGGAGTGGCCTGACACTTTGCCGGACTTGGAGGAGGAGTGGCCTCACGCGTTGGTGGACTTGGAGGAGCGGGAGTCTGCTGACTCGGTGGCGGACTTCGAAAGATGATGCAATCCTTTCTCCATAGGATGACACGATGTATGGCCTCTCCCAATGTGTGCTCGTCGTCACCTCCAGGAATGTCAAGCTGTAGCTCCGAATATGGGTCCACCACCTCATCAACCAAGACACGAGCATAGCCCGCTGGAATCGGGTTGCAATGGAAGGTTGCCTCGGGGGAATTTGAAAAAGCAACGGCGTCTGCCACCTTCATGGATATGTTCTTCATTTTGAAGTGTAGCTCACAGTTAGTGTTCTCCGTGATGTCATCCACGGGGTATCTATCCAGCACTACTGCGTCGCCCGGGGCGGAACCCATGCTGCTTCTCGGCATGGATGGGCGGTGGTATCCAATGCTGGATCATCCGCTAGCAGCTGCAGCTGCTGAGACCCCCTTTGCTGGCTAAGTGAGTCGATCTGCTCCTGCTGTCGCTGGAATTTAGCGGCCAATTCCGCTTGACTTGCTTCTAGGCCTTGAAGGCGTTCATAGTCCCGCTTCCTCTGCTCCTCCTCCATCTTCCTCTTCTTCTCCTCCGCAATCTTCTTTCTCGCACGGGTTCTGTAGTCGGCGTTCCAGTTCGAAAACCCCTCATACCACGGAATAGCGCCCTTGCCTCGTGTTCTTCCCGGGTGTTCAGGATTTCCCAGGGCACGCGTAAGCTCGTCGTTCTCTCTGTTGGGCTGGAACACCCCCGATCGAGCCTCTTCTATTGCAACAAGTAGCGCATCGTCGGCTCCGTTCAGACATGCCTTCGTTGAAACATTGCCTGTCTTCGGGTCCAACTCCCCCCCATGCGCATAGAACCAAGTCCTGCACCTGGGGGGCCAGCTCTTAGTAACCGGAGTGACACTTGCATCCTCCATCTCTTTCTCAGACTTATCCCATTTAGGCATTGCCACCGCGTAGCCACCTGGCCCCAGCTTATGGAACTTATCCTTTTTTTTCGGCATTCTTCTTGTTTATTCTCGACCGTTCCTTAGCTAATTCTGAATCCTTGAATTTCACGAAATCGTCCCAATGAGAACTTTGATTCTCTAGTATCCCCTCGAATACTGGAGTCTTCCTTCCTCCCTTGACGTACTTCTCCCACGTCATTCTCTTGTGGTTCTTGAATGCAACCGCCATCTTCCTAAAAGAAGCGTCCTTGACTTTCCGCACATCTGCTTCTATGAAATTATCTGGTAGGGTGAAATGTTCCATGAGAGTATCCCAAAGCAGTTTTTTTTGATTCTCGTCGACAAAAGTAACATTTGGACGTGGCTTTGCTGGCTTTCTCCATTCTTGAAGGGAGATCGGGAGTTGGTCCTTCACAAGAACTCCGCACTGACGAACGAACTTGTCCGCAATCTTCTTAGGCGCTAATGGTTCGCCATTAGGTTTGAATGCCTCGATATTGTACTTTACGCCCTCCTTCAACTTTTTGTTCGGGCCTCATTTCGTCCTTTTGCCTGAAGATTTGCTCGATCCGGATGGCTGAAAGAAGAAAGATCGATTCGTTAATATATCTTCAACTCATTTAAAACATGCGATGATCACCAGATTCCTGCTTATATAAATATATATACCTCGCTGGTGTTTGTTGTTTCAGGATCAACATGTTCTTCGTCGTAGTTCATGACTTCATCTTCTCGGTCGTCGCGATCGAATATCATATCACCCTCTCCGGTGTTGTTTAGAAATTCGGAGCCGTCATAATCTTCTTCATTCTGATCATCATCTGGCCCGCGTATTATATCGAACATGGTCTGTTCTCCCTCTCTGTTGGTATTGTCCGCCATAGCTATTATTTAACTATGCCAAAAGAAATATAAAACAATTTAGTATTCAAATTACATCGTCTCTAATAATAGATATAATCTCGAATACATCGTCTCGAATAATAGATATAATCTCGAATACATCGTCTCGAATAATAGATATAATCTCGAATACATCGTCTTGAATAATAGATATAATCTCTAATACATCATCTCGAATAATAGATATAATCTCGAATACATCGTCTCGAATAATAGATATAATCTCGAATACATCGTCTCGAATAATAGATAATCTCGAATACATCGTCTTGAATATTATATATCGAGTACATCACTGGCTAGGTAGCTAATAAAGATCGAATACTACAGAAGAATCTAGGACACTCGCGGTTCCTGCGGCGTGGGCGATGGACACCCAAAGAGAAGGAACCCTCACAGGATCATAGCTGAAGTGAGATCCCTGAAGAAACTGCCAGGTATTGGAGAACCTGCCGCCCTCTAACGCAACCATGTAGCGATGGACGAGCTCGTCCTCCTCCCTGACATGACGACGTACCACCTCCAGCGGGGCCGGCTCCCTCCGCACCGAAACTGGCCCACGCGAACGCCACCAAACGAGATCAGGGTCGACGACGGGACCCGGGGCCGGGTTCCTCATCAAGCGGCACGCCCCTCCAGGCAGCACCTCCCAGTGCCAGCCCGGCGGAGCCCAGTCCCGGACATGGGTCAGCTGGACGTCGTCGCGGACGTGTCGACGGCGAGGATGCGGGCCGGGCATCGTCGACAACAAATACTAGCTATATGCCCGCAAAAAGTAACATTTTTTTAATGATTGGATTTTGATAACTAAAATTTCTAACATTTCTATAACATTTCTAACAATGCTATATATAACTAACATTTCTATAACATTTCTAATATTTCTATAACTAAAAGAAAAAGAAAAATTTCTAACTTTTTTATAACTATTTCTATAACTAAAAAACAGAAAAATTTCTAACAATTCTAACTTTTTTATAACTATTTCTATAACTAAAAAACAGAAAAATTTCTAACAATTCTAACTTTTTTATAACTATTTCTATAACTAAAAAATAGAAAAAATTCTAACAATTCTAACATTTCTAACAATTCTAACATTTCTAACTATTCTAACAATTCTAACATTTCTAACTATTTCTAAAAAACAGAAAAATGTCTAACAATTTCTAAAAAACAGAAAAATCTATAACTAAAAATGTATGTGTGTGTGCGCGCTCACCGGCTGGCGAGGCGAGAGGCGACGGGGGGGCGGCGACAGGGTCGGCGACGGGCGCGACGACGACGGGGCGGCGACAACGGGGACGGGGACGTACGGGCCGGGGCGGCGACGACGGGGACGGTGACAACGCGGCCGGGACGGGCCGGGACGGGGCAGCGGTGACGACGGGGACGACGGGGACGGGACGACGGGGCGGCAACGACGGAGACGGGGCAGCGACGGGGGCGGCGACGGGCCGGGGCGGCGACGAGGGATATGGAGACGGCGGGGGCGGCGGGCGACGGTGCAGAGGAGAAGAAGCAGAGGGAGAGATGAGAAACTGACGAAATTTTGAAGTGTTTTCTTATATAGAACCCACCTTTAGTACCGGTTGGCGCCACCAACCGGTACTAAAGGTCTGTTTTGGCTAGCCCAAGCGGCGGGAAGCGACCCCCTTTAGTACCGTTTGGTGGCTCCAACCGGTACTAAAGGCCCCCCCTTTAGTACCGGTTGGTGCCACGACCCGGTACTAAAGGGTGTGCGCTGCCAGGCGAGGGGCACAAAAGTTTAGTCCCACCTTGGTAGCTGAGGGGCACTCGCACCTGCTTATAAGCCCCGCCGTCGCTGCTGTCTCGAGCTCCTCTCTTAAGCAGGCCTTCTGGGCCTACCTCTTCTGCGATGCCCTGTTGGGCCTACTGGGCTAGCGGGCCTGCATCCTGGCCCAACTTGAATTTGGGTTTCTAGTCGTATGCAGGCCGCTGTGGCCCAGTAGGTGGGCTTTTTTTTCTTATTTTTTTTGCTTTATTTATTTTTTTGAATAACTTAACTTTGAAAATAGATTTTTCAGTGATTCTTTTTTCTTATGTTTAATATTAGTGTGTTTTATCATTATATTCAATTTGGTAATTCTTAGGTTATTTAAAAAATGAAATGCCTTTGTAACGGATGAGTTTTCGTCCAAAACCCTGATACTTCGAAACAGATTGTCCATTTTGTACACGAAGTGCATCCAGTTTTTGCAGTAACCCTCTCTACTTTTTTGCACATGCTATGTGGGTGAAATTATGATACCATGCCAACTTTCATTCTTTTCTGAGTTCATTTGAAATGCTTTTCAATTTCACGGTCATTTAGCTGAAAAAATCAGTAAATGCATGAAAGAATTTGCTTGCACATAAAATTTCTTCGCGTTTCAAATGCCAAAACACATAACTAGCTACCCTAACTATTACAGAGATTCCCTCCTGGGTGTGAAACACAAAAGAAAGTGATGATAGTTAAGCCGATCACATCGCAGATCTTTGGGTGTGAAACATTTTCTTCACGTGTGTCCTTTTGCGTCGTAGCCATGGAAAATCTTCATCATTTAACAGGATGCTCGGGTCAATATTCACTGTGAATGGAGCAATTTCATCAAACTTTTCATAATCTTCTGACTTGTCTATCTTGTCATCCACTCCCACGCTGTTTCTCTTCCCAGAAAGAACTATGTGCCGCTTTGGCTCATCGTACGATGCATTCGCTTCCTTATCTTTTCTTTTTCTTGGCTTGGTAGACATGTCCTTCACATAGAAAACCTGTGTCACATCATTGGCTAGGACGAATGGTTCGTCTGCATACGCAAGATTGTTGAGATCCACTATTGTCATTCCGTACTGCGGGTCTTCCGTTACCCCGCCTCGTGTCATATTGACCCATTTGCACCGAAACAAAGGGACCTTCAAACCATGTCGATAGTCAAGTTCCCATATGTCCTGTATATAACCATAATATGTTTCCTTGCCCGTCTTGGTTTCTGCATCAAAGCGGATACCACTGTTTTGGTTGGTGCTCTTCTTATCTTGGGCGATCGTGTAAAATGTATTACCATTTATCTCGTACCCTTTGAAAGTCATTATATTCGAAGATGGTAACTGGGACAGCAAGTATAGGTCATCTTCAATAGAGGTGTCATGCATGGTACGTGCTTGCAACCAGCTGGCGAAACTCCTGGTTTGTTCACGTGTAATCCAGTCATCAGACCGCTCCGGGTGTTTGGAGCGTAGCAAATTCTTGTGTTCATCCATATACGGAGCCACCAAGGCGGAATTCTGTAGAACTGTGTAGTGTGCTTCAGTGAGAGAATGTCCGTCCATACATATTATTTGTTCCCCTCCTAGCGTGCCTTTTCCATCCAGTCTGCCCTTATGCCGCGATTCAGGAACACCAATCGGCTTAAGGTCAGGAATAAAGTCAATACAAAACTCAATGACCTCCTCATTTTGCCGGCCCTTGGAGATGCTTCCTTCTGGCCTAGCACGGTTATGAACATATTTCTTTAAGACTCCCATGAACCTCTCAAAGGGGAACATATTGTGTAGAAATACAGGACCCAAAACGTTAATCTCTTCGCATAGGTGAACTAGGACGTGCGTCATGATGTTGAAGAAGGATGGTGGGAACACCAACTCGAAACTGACAAGACATTGCACCAAATCATTCTGTAACCTTGGTATCATTTCTGGATCTATTACCTTCTGAGAGATTGCATTGAGAAATGCACATAGCTTCACAATGGCTAATCGAACGTTTTCCGGTAGAAGCCCCCTCAATGCAACCGGAAGCAGTTGCGTCATAATCCCGTGGCAGTCATGAGACTTTAGGTTCTGGAACTTTTTCTCTGCCATGTTTATTATTCCCTTTATATTCGACGAGAAGCCAGACGGTACCTTAATACTGAGCAGGCATTCAACGAAGATTTCCTTCTCTTCTTTGGTAAGAGCGTAGCTTGCATGACCCTGATGTATGCCATCTTTTCCATGCATACGTTGCTGGTCCTCCCGTGCCTCAGGTGTATCTTTTGTCTTCCCATACACGCCCAAGAAGCCAAGCAAGGTCACACAAAGATTCTTCATCACGTGCATCACGTCGATTGCGGAGCGGACCTCGAGGTCTTTCCAATAGGGCAGGTCCCAAACTATAGATTTCTTCTTCCACATGGGTGCGTGTCCGTCAGCGTCATTCGGAACAGGTTGTCCACCAGGACCCTTTCCAAAGACCACCTTCAAATCCTTGACCATATCATGTACATCAGCACCAGTACGGTGGCGAGGCTTCGTCCGGTGATCCGCCTCACCTTTGAAATGCTTGCCTTTCTTTCTTACGGGATGCCTGCTCGGAAGAAATCGACGATGTCCCAGGTACACATTCTTATTAGCCAAATATATACTGTCGGTATCGTCCAAACAGTGCATGCATGCACGGTATCCCTTGTTTGTCTGTCCTGAAAGGTTACTGAGAGCAGGCCAATCATTGATGGTCACGAACAGCAACGCCTTTAGGTCAAATTCTTCCCCCATGTGCTCATCCCACGCACGTACACCTGTTCCATTCCACAGTTGTAAGAGTTCTTCAACTAATGGCCTTAGGTACACATCAATGTCGTCGCCGGGTTGCTTAGGGCCTTGGATGAGCACTGGCATCATAATGAACTTCCGCTTCATGCACAACCAAGGAGGAAGGTTATACAAACATAGAGTCACAGGCCAGGTGCTATGGTTGCTGCTCTGCTCCCCAAAAGGATTAATGCCATCTGCGCTTAGACCAAACCATACGCTCCTTGCGTCATCTGCAAACTCCTTCCCGTACTTTCTTTCGATTTTTCTCCACTGCGACCCGTCAGCGGGTACTCTCAACTTTCCGTCTTTCTTACGGTCTTCTCTGTGCCATCGCATCGCCTTGGCATGCTCTTTGTTTTGGAACAAACGTTTCAACCGTGGTATTATAGGAGCATACCACATCACCTTGGCAGGAATCTTCTTCCTGGGGCGCCGGCCCTCGACATCACCAGGGTCATCGCGGCTGATCTTATAGCGCAATGCACCACATACCGGGCAAGCGTTCAAATCCTCGTACTCACCATGGTAGAGGATGCAATCATTAGGGCATGCATGTATCTTCTGCACCTCTAACCCTAGAGGGCAAACAACCTTCTTTGCTTCGTACGTACTCTCGGGCAATTCGTTGTCCTTTGGAAGTATATCCTTTATCATTACCAGCAACTTTCCAAATCCCTTGTCAGATACACCATTCTCTGCCTTCCATTGCAGCAATTCCAGTGTGGTGCCCAGCTTTTTCTTGTCACCTACGCAATTCGGGTACAACAATTTTTTGTGATCCTCTAACATGCGCTGCAACTTCTTCTTCTCCAAATCACTTGCGCAGTTTCTCTTTGCATCGGCAATGGCCTGACCTAGATCATCAACGGGCTCATCTGATGCCTCTTCTTCAGCTTCTTCCCGCATTGCCGGCTCAGCTTCTTCCCGCATTACCGGCTCAGCTTCTTCCCCCATTATTGTATCATCGTATTCAAGGAACCCATGGCCAGGATAGCTGTCGTCGTCCTCTTCTTCTTCATTGTCTTCCATCATAACCCCTCTTTCTCCGTGCTTGGTCCAAACATTATAATGGGGCATGAAACCGGACTTAAATAGGTGGACGTGAATGGTTCTTGACGTAGAGTAATTGTGACCATTCTTACAGCGAGCACATGGACAAGGCATAAAACCATCCGCCCGCTTGTTTGCCTCAGCCGCAAGCAGAAAAGTATGCACGTCCTCAACGAACTGGGGAGAGCATCGGTCATCGTACATCCATTGCCGGCTCATCTTCATTACCCAACACCGAATAGACCAAATTAATACAAGTTCGTACATAAAGTTCATACAACACTTAAATGCAACAAACAAATAACTCTCTAGCTAAAGCATTTAAATGCAACAACAAATACGATCAAGATCGCAACTAAGGTAACAATGGATCCAACAGCATAATGATACCAAGCCTCACTATCGATGGCATATTTTCTAATCTTTCTAATCTTCAAGCGCATTTTCTCCATCTTCATCTTGTGATCATCGACGACATCGGCAACATGCAACTCCAATTCCATCTTCTCCCCCTCAATTCTTTTCAATTTTTCTTTCAAGTACTCGTTTTCTCTTTCAACTAAATTTAACCTCTCGGCAATAGGGTCGGTTGGAATTTCCGGTTCACATACCTCCTAGAAAAAATTTCTATGTCAACTTGATGGGCATAATTTGTCATAAACACGAAATGCAACTAGTTTTAAAAGAGAATATACATACCACATCCGAATCATAACAAGGACTAGGGCCGACGGGGACGGATATCAAAACCATGGCACTATATGTATAACAAACAACGTACGGGTAAGATAATTATACGAGTAACTATATATCCAAATCACACAAACATCAATTTTTATATAAAATTTCATGAACTAGAGGCTCACCACAAGGTGGTGCCGGCGACGGGACGGTGCGGGCGATCGACGGTGGCTACGATGGAGATTTAGAAGGCACTAAGTAAACCACACCTACATATGCAAACTAAGTGTTATTTTTGACCTCAAATTGCATATAAATCAAATACTAGCACACATATATATATCCTCCCAAATTACTAAACTCACAAATTAATCACTATATAAAGCATTGCAAGAGCTAATCTAGCAATGAGAGATGAAAGGACAAAGTTGCTAACCTTTGTGATCATTTGAATGGATGGGGGCCTTCAAATCTTGACAAATTTTGGGCAAAATGTGTGATGAGCTCGAGAGGAAGAGGGGAAGAACAGAGAGGAGAGGGGAAAGAGGAAGAACAGAGCGAGCTCGGGTGGACGAAGGGTTTATGTAGAACGACCTTTAGTACCGGTTCGTGCCAAGAACCGGTACTAAAGGGGCTGGAGGGGCACCTGTCTGACAACATCCTGCCACCACTCTCATTAGTACCGGTTCGTGGCACGAACCGGTGCTAAAGGTTCGCCACGAACCGGTACTAATGAAAGCGGCCTGGCTAGCCGTTGGAACCGGCACTAATGTATACATTAGTGCCGGCTCAAATACAAACCGGCACTAATGTGCTTCACATTTGACCCTTTTTCTACTAGTGGAAGTATCTCTGGGCCCTCTCGGTAATGCACATCACTATAAGCCTTGCAAGAAATGTGACTAATGAGTTAGTTGCGAGATGATGCATTACGGAACGAGTAAAGAGACTTACCGGTAACGAGATTAAACAAGGTATTGAGATACCGACAATCGAATCTCGGGCAAGTAACATACCGATGACAAAGGGAACAACGTATATCGTTATGCGGTTTGACCGATAAAGATCTTCATAGAATATTGGGAGCCAATATGAATATCGAGGTTCCGCTATTGGTTCTTGACCGGAGACATGTCTCGGTCATGTCTACATAGTTCTCGAACCCGTAGGGTCCGCACGCTTAACGTTCGGTGACGATCGGTATTATGAGTTTATGTGTTTTTCTGTACTAAAGTTAGTTCGGAGTCCCGGATATGATTACGGACATGACGAGGAGTCTCTAAATGGTCGAGACATAAAGATTGATATATTGGACGGCTATATTCGGACACCGAAAGTGTTCCGGGAGATTTCAGAGAAAAACAGAGTGCTAGAGGGTTACTGGAACCCCCCCCCCCCCCCCGGGAAAGTTGGGCCTTCATGGGCCATAGGGAAGAGGGGAGGCAGCCCACAAGGGGCAGCTGCGCCCCTCCCTATAGGGAGTCCGAATTGGACTAGGGAGGGGGGCGCGCCCCCTTTCCTTCTCCTCTTCCTCTCCCTTCCTTCCTTCCCCTTCTCCTCCTAGTAGGACTAGGAAAGGAGGAATCCTACTCCTACTAGGAGGAGGATTCCTCCTCCCTTGGCGCACCACTAGGGATGGCCGACCTACCCCCTTGCTTCTTAATATATGGGGCAGGGGGCACCCTAGGACACACAAGTTGATTGTTTCCAGCCGTGTGCGGTGCCCCCCTACACCATAATCCACCTCGGTCATATCGTAGTGGTGCTTAGGTGAAGCCCTATTCCGATAGCATCATCATCACCATCATCATGCCGCCATGCTAACGAAGCTCTCCCTCGACACTCTGCTGGATCGTGAGTTCGTGGGATGTCACCGAGCCAAACGTGTGCACATCACGGAGGTGCTGTACTTTCGGTACTAGGATCGGTCGATCGTGAAGACGTACGACTACATCAACCGCGTTGTCATAACGCTTCTGCTTACGGTGTACGAGGGTACGTAGACAACACTCTCGCCTCCCGTTGCTATCCATCACCATGATCTTGCGTGTGCATAGGAAATTTTTTGAAATTACTGCGTTCCCCAATTGGTTATGCATTAGAGACAGCTGCATTCACGTTAAATAGGGCACCGTCTAAATCCGTTGAGACGACACCGTATGAACAGTGGTTTGGCAAGAAACCAAAGCTGTCGTTTCTTAAAATTTGGGGTTGCGATGCTTATGTGAAAAAAGCTTCAGCTTGATAAGCTCGAATCCAAATCGGAGAAGTGCGTCTTCATAGGATACCCAAAAAAATGGTTGGGTACACCTTCTACCACAGATCCAAAGGCAATATCTTTGTTGCTAAGAATGGATCCTTTCTAGAGAAGGAGTTTCTCTCGAAAGAAGTGAGTGGGAGGAAAGTAGAACTTGGTGAGGTAATTATACCTTCTCTCAAATTGGAAAGTAGCTCATCACAGAAATCAGTTCTAGTGATGCCTACACCAACTAGAGAGGAAGCTAATGATAATGATCTTGAAACTTCAGATCAAGTTACTACCGAACCTCGTAGGTCAACCAGAGCACGTTCCACACCAGAGTGGTATGGTAATCCTATTTTGGAAGTCATGTTACTAGACCATGACGAACCTACGAACTATGAGGAAGCGATGAGGACCCCAGATTCTGATAAATGGTTTGAGGCCATGAAATCTGAGATAGGATCCATGTATGAGAACAAAGTGTGGACTTTGGTGGACTTGCCCGATGATCGGCAAGCCATTGAGAATAAATGGATCTTTAAGAGGAAGATGGACGCTGATGATAGTGTTACTATCTACAAAGCTCTACTTGTCGCAAAAATGTTTTCGACAAGTTCAAGGTATTGACTACGATGAGATTTTCTCACTCGTAGCGATGCTTAAGTCTGTCCGAATCATGTTAGCAATTGTCGCATTTTATGAAATCTGGCAAATGGATGTCAAAAATGCATTCCTTAATGTATATCTTAATGAATAGTTGAACATGATGCAACCAGAAGGTTTTGTCGATCCTAAAGGTGCTAACAAAGTGTACAAGCTCCAGCGATCCATTTATGGACTGGTGCAAGCATGTCAGAGTTGGAATATACGCTTTGATGAGGTGATCAAAGCATATGGTTTTATACAGACTTTTGGAGAAGCCTGTATTTACAAGAAAGTGAGTGGTAGCTCTGTAGCATTTTCTGATATTATATGTGGAAGACATATTGTTGATCGAGAATGATATAGAATTTCTGGATAGCATAAAAGGATACTTGAATAAGATTTTTTCAATAAAATACCTCGGTGAAGCTGCTTATATATTGAGCATCAAGATATATAGAGATACATCAAGACGCTTGATAGGACTTTCACAAACCACATACCTTGACAAGATTTTGAAGGAGTTCAAAATGGATCAGTCAAAGAAAGGGTTATTACCTGTGTTACAAGGTGTGAAGTTGAGTAAGACTCAAAACTAAACCACGGCAGCATATATAGAGAGAATGAAAGTCATTCCCTATGCCTGAGCCATAGGTTCTATAAATTATGCTATGTTGTGTACCAGACCTATTGTGTACCTTACCATGAGTTTGGCAAGGGGGTACAATAGTGATCCAGGAGTGGATCACTGGACGGAGGTCAAAGTTATCCTTGGTTACCTAAGAGGACTAAGGAAATATTTCTCGGTTATGGAGGTGCTAAAGAGTTCATCATAAAGAGTTACTTCGATGCAAGCTTTGACACAAACCCAGATGACTCTAAGTCTCGATCTGGATACATATTGAAAGTGGGAGCAATTAGCTAGAGTAGCTCCGCGCAGAGCATTATAGACATAGAAAATTTGCAAAGTACATATAGATCTGAATGTGGCAGACCCGTTGACTAAACTTCCCTCACAAGAAAACATGATCACACCTTAGTACTCTTTGGGTGTTAATCACATAGTGATGTGAACTAGATTATTGACTCTAGTAAACCCTTTGGGTGTTGGTCACATGGCGATGTGAACTATGTATATTAATCACATAAAGATGTGAACTATTGGTGTTAAATCACATGGCGATGTGAACTAGATTATTGACTATAGTGCAAGTGGGAGACTAAAGGAAATATGCCCTAGAGGCAATGATAAAGTGGTTATTTATATTTCATTATATCATGATAAATGTTTATTATTCATGCTAGAATTGTATTAACCGGAAACTTGATACGTGTGTGGATACATAGACAAAACTCAGTGTCCCTAGTAAGCCTCTACTAGACTAGCTTGTTAACCAAAGATGGTTAAGTTTCCTATCCATAGACATGTAGTGTCACTTGATGAACAGGATCACATCATTAGGAGAATGATGTGATTTACAAGACCCATCCGTTAGCTTAGCATAATGATCGTTAAGTTTTATTGCTATTGCTTTCTTCATGAGTTATACATATTCCTTTGACTATGAGATTATGCAACCCCCGAATACCGGAGGAACACCTTGTGCTCTGTCAAACGTCACAACGTAACTGGGTGATTATAAAGATGCTCTACAGGTGTCTCCGAATGTGTTTGTTGGTCTGGCATAGATCGAGATTAGGATTTGTCACTCCGATTATCGGAGAGGTATCTCTGGGCCCTTTCGGTAATGCACATCACGATAAGCCTTGCAAGAAATGTGATTAATGAGTTAGTTGCGGGATGATGTATTACGGAACAAGTAAAGAGACTTGCCAGTAACGAGATTGAACTAGGTATAAATATACCGACGATCGAATCTCGGGCAAGTAACATACCGATGACAAAGGGATAACGTATATGGTCATTGCAGTTTGACCGATAAAGATCTTCGTAGAATATGTAGGAACCAATATGAGCATCCAGGTTCCGCTGTTGGTTATTGACCGGAGATGTGTCTCAGTCATTTCTACATAGTTCTGGAACCCGTAGGGTCTGCACGCTTAATGTTCGATGACGATTTGTATTATGAGTTATGTGATTTTGGTGACCGAATATTGTTCGGAGTCCCAGATAAGACCACGGACATGACGAGGAGTCTTGAAATGGTCAAGAGGTAAAGATTTATATATTGGACGATAGTATTCGGACATCGGAAGGGTTCCGAAGTGTTTTGGGTATTTTTTGGAGTACCGAGAGGTTACCGGAACCCCCGGGGAAGTAATGGGCCTACATGGGCCAGAGGGGAGAGAGAGGGGATCCCGCAAGGGTGGCGCCCCCCCTCCCCCATGGGAGTCTGAATTGGACAAGGGGGAGGGGACGCGCGCCCCCTTTCCTTCTCCCTCTTCCTCCTCTTCCCTTTCCCCCCTCCGAGAGAAAGGAAGGGGGGGCGACTAGGATTGGGAGTCCTAGTCGGTTTCCCCCCCATGGCACGCCACCTGTGGCCGGCATCCTCCCTCTCCTCCTTTATATACGGGGGCAGGGGGCACCCCAAAGAACAACAGTTGTTTCTTAGCCGTGTGCGGTACCCCCCTTCACTGTTTACTCCTCCGGTCATATTGTCGTAGTGCTTAGGCGAAGCCCTGCACGGATCACATCACCATCACCATCGCCACGCCATCGTGCTGATGAAACTCTCCCCCGACACTTTGCTGCATCAAGAGTTCGAGGGACGTCATCGAGCTGAAAGTGTGCTGAACTCGGAGGTGCCGTACGTTCGGTACTTGATCGGTTGGATCACGAAGACGTTCGACTACATCAACCGCGTTAACCTAACGCTTCCTCTTTCAGTCTACGAGGGTATGTGGACACACTCTCCCCCTCTCGTTGCTATGCATCTCCTAGATAGATCTTGCGTGTGCGTAGGAATTTTCTTAAATTGCATGCTACTTTCCGCAACACTAATTCCCGCGCACCAAGCCATTCCACATACCGCACTGCCACTAGCCCCTCGCCACACCATGCCCCCCTCCCACAAGCCCCGGGAGGGTACCCCAGCACCTATTGCGCTACCACATGCTCTTCATCCGCTAGCCTCTCATGACGTCGAGATCCGACTAGGCTGTCGTTGAGTATATTGGAAATTTTTTTGATTAATTTAATCCACAAATAAATCATGAGTATGGCATTGAAAAAATTAATTACATACTGATTACGACGTAGGTAAGCACATAGTACGCATAATGTAGAGACATCTACACACATAGCTAGTGTTGTTAAGACATAAATAACGAGAAGTGGGGTAAACGGTTTATACACTCCAGTAGGCTAGGCCGAAGCCGTGACGGCGACATCAATGTCCTCAACGACCTTCTTCTCGGCGGTGGCGAGTTAGTCAGCTTCGGGTTATTGACTCATGATGACAGCGAAGGCAACATAGACAAATGGCGACGAGCAGCCGCTCCCCAAAAACCTAATCGCCCCTCTCCCATACAGGATCTTGAGAGACGGGATTTTGTAGGCCTGCTCTCCCATTAATAGTGTACACAATGGATGGGAGTGGATCGCCGCTGGCAGCACCAACAAAAGGAATGATAGTGGAAGGGATGCGCGTGGAGGCAGAGAAGATGCGATATGTTCTTCTGGGGATGTTTAGGGTTGCTGACGCCTAGACTATATAGGCGCAGGCAAGTACGAGGATGTGGGACGGACCTGCGCCCAAGTCCTTGACATCCCACGATCCGACGTCTCGGATTCGTGGCGCATTTGTTACGGGCTCTTCATCTCTGACCGGCAAAAATTAAGCGCATAGGTGTGTGAGCTCGGCTCGGCTCCTTTCCGTGGTGCGCGCGTCGTGGCGAGGCGCGTGGGCAGGGAGGAGCACGTGGGAACCATTTCTCTTATCAAGCTCCAATAGCATGTGAAATAGAATCCTTTATAACAAGGTCCAACTCCTCCTCCACTAGTGCGCTGGGACTAAACTTCCCACCACATCCCTTGTCACGACGCCTACATGGGCCCTTACAGATTTTTCTGAAATTGTTAGATGGGCCCAAGGCCCATCCTGTATTTCAACATGTGCATCTCCTATTGCGGACGGGTCAAGGGAAGGAGCGGCCGCAGCGCCTCCCTCGGCTTGAAGAAAGCCAACGTCGGCGGCCGGAGTTGAGGAGCTTGCCGGTCGGAGATGGGACGAGCAGTGGGAGAATCGGTAGATGGAGAAATGAGAAGGGCCGTCGAGGGACGGGAGGGGGTGGGATCAGAGAGGAGTGAGTTATTGACGACGCTACCGGAAGAATATCCGGTCAGATGTTTGCGCAATGGACGGTGTGGAGTGAACATGTTCCAAATGCTGGCGAGGACAATCATCGCACGCGAAGCTCAGTGCATCTCATCCAACGGTCTAGACCGCGTTCACTCTGAATTGTTATAAAACTGACATCGGATTTGTATCATTTGGTTACTTTAAAACAGCGACGACGATCGGTAGATACATGTACGGTACGGTGCACAGTGCATATCCACATCCCCTCTTCACGTATGAGCAAAAGAGTTGATGAGATGTTGAGATGATGACGACGACGATGAGTTGCCGCATTTCCAAACCAGGAGGAGATTCATGTTTCTTTCTATATCTAGTCTGTACCACTCTTAATGAACCATATATCTACGATAAAACAGCCCATCTGCCTAATTTTCCTCTGGACGTTTATAACTGGCATATATATGTGCCTTATTCAGGGTGAAGAAGGAATGTATATAGGGATATCCATTACTACTCCCTCCGTTCGGAATTACTTCTCGTAGAAATGAATGTATCTAGACGTATTTTAGTTCTAGATACATTTATATCCGAGACAAGTAATTCTGAACAGAGGGAGTAAATGCCAAGGCCCCACATGGCCGTATATGGAAGTTATAAACATCGAGAGAAAATCGAAGTCGCACTACCGGACTCGCGGTCTATGCCTACGGCCAGGGGCCGTCGGCATAGGTCCTTTGCCGTCGGCATAGATCTATGCCTAGGGCTGCCGTCGGCATAGACCCGTCGGCGTAGATATCGTCAGCGTAGTCTTGTCAGACCGTCGGCGTAGTATAGCCGTCGGCATAGGGCCCTATGCTGACGGCCGGGGTCAGCCATCGGCATAGGTTAGCCGTCGGCAGTGTTTTTTCGTCTGACGGCAATGGACGGCGCCGTCAAAAGCGCTGACGAGTCATGGGACGCCACGTGGCAGTGGTACGTCGATGGCTTGGCCGTCGGCATAGGTAGAAATCTATGCCGACGACCTAGCCGTCGGGGATACCTCCGCCACGTGGCGTCTCGTGGTGCTCCTGGTGGCAGTGCTATGCCTACGGCAAAGCCGTAGGCATAGATCTGCCACGTGGCAAGCCTTGGTAACTCCTGGGCTTATATATGCCGACGGCTTTGACGTAGGCATAGTTTTTTTATTTTTTTTATTTTCCCTGTTTTCTCTTTTTCAATTCATTTGACAGTATTTCAAAGCAGAATAATATGGAATTATGCAGAAATATGACAGTTCATCATCTAAACATACTCAAGTTCATCATCATCATCATCATCATCTAAACATAGTCAAGTTCATCATCATCATCTAAAGATCATCACTGGCGGAAGTTCATGAACATAAAAGTAGTGCAAGACATGGAACATCATAAAAGTAGCAACATGAAAGGCATGGCACGACGGCCACATGCACGGAATCATCATCGACATCAAGCAAGACCACCTCCGTCAAAACCACCACCACCAAGACCACCTCCGCCAAAACCACCACCACCACCTCCGCCAAAACTGCCACCGCGACCACCATCACTCTGCCAGATCGGAGTGACTGGGGTCGATGGAGCAGTAGTCGAGCCACCGGTCCCCTACATGTTTCAGAAAAGATTCTAACGGTAAATATGATATGATAGTGTTGAATGAACGAGAAGTAGTTTGCCAGTAGTTAGGCAAATGTACTAACCGGATCATCACTGCCTAGTGCCACCCATTCATCAAACGTGGGCACGTGTGGGGGTTCTCCCGCAGGTGGTGGTGGGGGTCCCATTTGGGGTGGATCCGTGCGGTTACTCCAAGACGCCAACATAGCCTGGATGTTAGTTAAACAAGCAAACTAGAAGGTCAGAAGGAATGAAAGTGCAAGAATTTAGCTTGGTTTTAAGAGGGTAAAACTAACCGCCATCATCTGACGGTTGTAATCATCATTTGCCTTCACTCGTTGCAAGTACTCTCGCACCTCGAGATTCCTATGCTCGACAAAGGCCTTATATGCCTACATAATTTAGGTTGTTTCTAAGTGAGCAATGCTGAAAATGAACTGAGAATATTAGCGAGAAAAAGATAAAGGGGAAGTACTTACAGTATGCTGGCGGGCTAAGGGAGTCTGTGAACGCCCCGTACTCTCTAACTGGCTCAGGTTGGTAGACCGAAGCCGTGTGTACGAGATCGACGGAGTTATCAAGCCATCGAAACACGGATACCGGCCATGTGACTTCCCCTGGATGGCCACCACCGCCGTGTCGTCGATTTGAGACTGGGCGACCTCAGGAACAGGAACATCCGGATGCAACTTCTGATAGTGCTGAGTGTAAGACTCCAGGTGCTCCTCGGTCTTGCCGTAGTACTGGCTCTCGCCCTCCTTGGGATGACTCCGCTCGCGGGCTAGCATCCACGACTCAATGTCTGAGAGCGGCCTCTTCAACTTGTCCTCCTGCAACGTCAAACAGAAGTTAGCCATACCTAAGAACATGACGGTAAAGAAGAACAAAAATGCATCATGCATATAGATATACCTTCATGGCCTTCAAGCCCCAGTGGTTCCTGTTTCCTTGGCCGTGTGTCCCGTCTTTTCCACGGTTAGCCCGGGCCTTGATGCTCTTGGCAGCAAACTCTGCATCGTCGCCGAGCCACCTATCCACCAAACTCGCCCATCCATCATGCCTTCCATAGCACCAACGAGGAATAACCTATGCAAATTTTGGAAGCATGACATGTGAGCACGAAACATATAGTTGACTGCTTGAAACAATGATAAGTTAGTAATAGTTACCATCATGAACTGCTCCCTGTTCAAGGTAAGTCGTTGCCTCTGCGCTTGAGTTTTGGTCATCTTTTGTTGCAGGTAGATGTGGTAGTACTGCGAGACGGCAACCCAGCGCACCTCGTACTGCAACTGACGAGCTTTCTTCTTCGCAGCCGCAAGCAAGACCACGTCGGCTCTGGCCTTGTGCTCGTCAAGAACTCTATAGAGTTGCTGCAATCATGCATAAACCAGAAGCAAACAAGGCATGAGTTGAGTGATTCAATGATAAACTATGAACGAAACTGAACACAAGTGATTCAGAAGAGAACTTACCCAAAATTTGGTGATCACGGCCTTAGCGGCCGTCCCGTACTCCGCGTTGCTGCAAGCCTCGTAGTGGGCCCAGCTCATGGCCAAAACCCGCAGCTGCGGGTCCCTGTCTGGCCGCGGGCAGAATAGGCCAGGCCAAAACTCCTTCAACAGGACAGTGATAAGGCCGTTCGGTTTACGGCCCTTTCCGCGAAGGATCCAGTTTCTGCAAAAGAATCAAATGATTGCCATTGTACAATAAGAAAATGTTGTCATGTGTTGAAAATATGATTGAGAGGCACTTACTCTGTCCCCACAGGTTCAATGAGCCACTTGTGCTCCTCGATAGAAGGTGGTGTAGGTAGTCCGACATTACCATGCAGCCACCCCTGCGGAGCACCCGATGGCAAGTCACCCCACAACTCGGGATCAACCTCCCCTCCACCCTCCTTGCCCTCCTCCTCACCCTCCTCCTCGACCACCTCCTCCTCGCCCTCCTCCTCCTCCTCACCCTCCTCCTCCTCACCATCAGGAACATACTCCTCCTCCCCAGACTCAGAAGGTGCCTCTGTATAGGAGGGCATCGAAGAAGACCCTCCTATTTCAGACACGGCCCGGAGTTTTTTGCCCCGGCTGCCTCTCCCCCCACCTCCTCCTCCTCTAGGGGCTCTCCCCCCACCGCCTCCTCCTCCAGGGTCTCCTCCCCCGACCCCTCTACCTCCCCGTGAGGTGTCATCCTCGCGTAGTCGGGAGGGAACCTTGTGGGCTCGTCCACTCCGAGTAAGTCCTTTGAATTTACAGAGGAAACTGGCGCCCTGGACTTGCCCATGATTAGCAAACCTGCATTGAGAAGAGAATAAACAATTAGTAAGGATATCAATTAAACAAGCATACAGGAAAAACATTAATACCAGAAGAGCACATTAAGCATACTATTGTAATGATCATTAAAAGAACTTACATTTTCTAGAACCCATATGAATCATCACTATTGTAATCTATTTGTGGACCGGTCTCATCATCACTATCACGCATATCTTCTTCGTTGTCTGACGGAGGTGGAGGCTCTTCCTCATCGTTAGCGTCTTCATTTAAATTTTCAAGCATAATTAGGTCTATTTGATTCACAACTGCCTCACCATCAATCCGTGCGTCGTTGTCGCTTGGGTCCAGGTCAACATAACCCAAGTCATCATCCTCGTTGTTTCGGACCACGTCATCATGTTTCTCTTGATAGAACACTCCCTCGTATGTCATGGGGTTTATGTTGTAGTAATCATCATCGTTCGGTTCCGGTAGCTTACCATGCGACGACACCTTGAACACAACTTCCCAACCCTTTAGGTACTCTTTCTGGCATGGGTAAGGCAGATAATATACTTGTGTGGCCTGGGTAGCGGCGATAAAGAGATCAGCTCTGGCATAGATGGTTGATGGTTTAACTTCAACTAAACCAACAGAAGGCGTATGTCTCAGACCCTTTTTGGGGTCGAACCATCAGCATTTGAACACAGTGAGACTTAGGTGTTCGCGGCCACGTTTGAATGTAAGCTCGTATATTTTTCCTACCCTTCCGTAGTAATCTACTTTATTATCTCCTTCATTGAAGACTCTGGTATTTATGGTTTTGGGATCAGGCCGACTGTTCTGGTGCTCCTCTATATGGAAGCGATACCCATTCGCATCATACTTTTGGCATGTCATGACGACAGGGTCAAAACCCATGGAACCCATCTCAATTCTTCATCCATTGATGTGTTCGGATCATTTCCCTACAAGTTTAATTGAAATTATAGGGTGCATGAGTTTAATTGAAATTATAGGGTGCATGAGTTTAATTGAAATAGGTAATAGGGAAGTGTGAAAAATTACTTTCTCCATGAACCACACAATGAAATTTTTCCTTCCATCAGCACCCTTTCGGAGAAGAGCAAGTGCCTCCGCTTCAGTAGAAGGCAGCATTCCCGTCCATTCTTCTTCAACGAATCGACTACAATAAGAAAAGCGGTATAAGAACTAGGCAAAGTGAACATAACGAATTGACTAAAAGAATGGTGCAAACGTATTACCTCATCCACTCATCCTCAACTTCCTTGATGTTGTGCAAGATATAGAACATGACATCCTCCCACTCATCTCATGGCATGAGATAAGGTTTCGAGCATCCAGCCCTACCACCTTGCCCGATGAATAGAGGTAACTTCGGTTTATACTTGGGTTCTTCTGTATTGTATCGAGACACCTTATTGTGCAACGTGGGAACATGGTCCAGATAGTAGGCTGTCCTGAGGTCTGCCACCTCCTCTAGGATAACTGCCTCAGCTATGGAAGCTTCAATCTACACATCCTCGGGCTGTCCGTCGAAAGCGCTGGACAATCCGAAAGAGCTGCGGTGATAAATATGCAATTGAATGCATATTTATCGATGCAACCCTTTCGGACGGGAGACCTAGGTTACGTGACTTGATGTGAAAATTTAATCTAGTGACATGGAAAAAAACTGGACGAGGTCATGGAATTGTTGCTCACCCTCCGATGTAGTCGATCAAAGGAGAGGGATGATCGTGGACCAACACCTCCAACGTCGACAATCACTCCACGAAGATGGAAGACCAGAAATCTTGTTAATTACACCGAGTGAAAAAAAAATTAGGTCATCACCTCACATTAAGCATTGATACTTTTAACTATGAAAAAAATCATGTTTCGTCAAGTGTCAAATTTTGTCCTTCAATTTTTTTAGAAAGACCATCATGATTAAATAACCACTCATCATATCATAATTTTGCAGCACATCTCACATAGCTACTTAACATTAAGCACTGACACTTAAAACTATGAAAAAAATCATATTTTGTCAAGTGTCAAATTTTGTCTGGTTCAATTTTTTTGACAAGATCATCATGATAAAAATAATCACTCATCTTATACCAATTTTAGAGCACGTCTCAAATGACAAGATCATCATGATAAAAATAATGCAACCTAACAATCGAACATCCTAAAATCCAACATTCACCTATATATCAACCTAACAACCAAACATCTAACTTAACAATCTAACATCCAAGATTCATCCATGCATTCATTCATCCATCCAACAGTAGAAAAAAATGCAAAAAAATGAAAAAAATGTAGCTCATCGAGAGGGGCGTGGCAGGGGGCGCGGCGGTGGAGGGGATGGTGAGGCAGGGGCAGTCGGGGACGGGAGGGACGGGGCCGGACGGAGCTGCGGCCGGCTCCAGGAGCCGCGGCCAACTGCAGGAGCACCGACGGGGTCGGGAGAGGCCGGGGCAACGGCGGGGTCGGGGGAGGTCGGGGCAACGCGCAGTCGGGGGAGGCCAGGGCGACGACGGGTGGAGACGGCGGCGACGACGGGTGTGGAGGCGGGGGCGGCGACGCGGGTGTGGAGGCGGGGAAGGGCGGCGGTAGGGGTGGGGTGTGCAGCGGCGGCGACAGGGGGCGTGGTGGAGTGGGAGGTGCGGCGGCAGGGCAGGGGTGTGCGGCGGCGGCGGCAAGTCGGGGTGGGGGTGTGGCGGCGGCGCAGGTCGGGGTCGGGGTGCGGCGGCGGCGCAGGTCGGGGTGTGGGGGAGAGAATGAGTGGATCGGGGTCGCCGAGCGAATGGATAAGGTGAACTATGCCGACGGCTAAGCCGTCGGCATAGGTGAGGGCGCCACGTGGCACCTATGCTGACGGCTTAGCCGTAGGCATATTTTTTTCTTTTTTATTATCCACGTCACCGATCCGCGTAGAAGCTTTCGTATGGCCGCAGCTATGTCGATGGCCTTGCCGTCGGCATATTTTTATTTTTACTTTTCTTATTTTATATAAATTTTTTAATGTTTTCTTATACTTATATCTATCCTTTTTAATTTCATATAGATTTTTTATTTTTTTATAGTTATATTTTTCCTTTTTTATTTTTTATGTATTATAATTACATATAGATTTTTTATTTTTTTAACCGCTCGGCCCTCTCCTCTCCCGAAACCACACACAGGGGAGGGGAGGGGAGGCGCCGAACTCGAGCAGCTTCGCTCGCCAAGGCCGTGGCCTGGTCACGGGTATGGGAGCGCCATGGCCACCGCCTCGCGTGCTCGATGTGGGGCTTAGTTCGTCGGGTAAGTGAAGGGGGAGGGGGTCGTCGACGGTGGGGGTGGGGCTGGGGACGGGGGTAGCTTAGTTCGTCAGGTGAGTGAAGGGGGAGGGGGTCATCGACAGAGGGACACCTGGGAGCAACATCCGGGCCAAACCCGCAGCTACATCCCCTCCGTGTAGACCTGACGCGTCCGTTTCCCCCCTCTAGGTACCGTGTCATCGCCGTCCGTGAGGGGGGGCCACACCCCGGAGACGCGTGCCGCCTCATCGGACATGCCACCACACCAACCCGCATGTATGAGGGGCCGGTGCGACGCTCCGGTGGCATTGCTACCCCCCAGGGCCCCCGTCCCACCTAACCCTGTAGCGTTTGACGACGGGATCTAGCCCTTTGACTATGCACGGACGAGCTTTGACCAGCGGACCTCCCGCCGGTTGTGTTAGGTCAGCCCATAGGAACACTTTGGAGCAACATCTGGGCCAGACCCACAGCAAGATCCCCTCCGTGTAGACCCGACGCATCCGTTTCCCCCCTCTAGGTGCCGGCGGCGGCGCCGTCCGTGAGGGGGGCACACCCCGGACACGCGTGTCGGGCGTTTGCAACCGCCATAACACTTCCAGACTTGTGAGAGGCCGCCTATGCAAGATTTGGCGGCCTGCTAGCCCACGGAGGCCGCCGGCCACAGCTGTAGACGCGCGAAGGGCAATCCGCGTAGAGGGAATTTTTCGGATACTTCTCCATCACCAAAAATTATGAAAAAAATACCATCGTTCCTATAGCACATGTGCCCACGTCGTGCAAAAAAACTCATGATTTTATCGCGCTCCGAGTATTTAATAATATTCACGGCGCATCGTTACCGCAGAACGCCTACTACCGTGTCATCGCCGTCCGTGAGGGGGGCCACGCCCCGGAGACGCGTGCCGCCTCTTCAGACATGCCACCACACCACCCCGCATATATGAGGGCCCGGTGCGACGCTCCGGTGGCATTGCTACCCCCCAGGGCCCCCGTCCCGCCTAACCCTATAGCGTTTGACCACGGGATCTAGCCCTTTGACTTTGCACGGACGGGCTTTGACCAGCGGACATCCCCACCCAGTTGTGTTAGGTCAGCACATAGGAACACTTTGGAGCAACATCCGGGCCAGACCCACAGCAAGATCCCCTCTGTGTAGACCCGACGCGTCCATTTCCCCCCTCCAGGTGCCGGTGGCAACGCCGTCCGTGAGGGGGGGCACACCCCGGACACGCGTGCCGGGCGTTTGCAACCGCCACAACACTTCCAGACTTGTGAGAGGCCGCCTACGCAAGATTTGGCGGCATGCTAGCCCCCGGAGGCCGCCGGCCACAACAGTAGACGCACGAAGGGCAATCCGCGTAGAGGGAATTTTTCGGATACTTCTCCATCACCAAAAATTATGAAAAAATACCATCGTTTCTATAGCACATGTGCCCACGTCGTTCAAAACAACTCATGATTTTATCGTGCTCCGAGTATTTAATAATATTCACGCCGCATCATTATCGCAGAACGTCTACTACCGTGTCATCGCCGTCCGTGAGGGGGGCCACGCCCCGGAGACGCGTGCCGCCTCTTCGGACATGCCACCACACCACCCCGCATGTATGAGGGCCCGGTGCGACGCTCCGGTGGCATTGCTACCCCTCAGGGCCCCCATCCCACCTAACCCTGTAGCGTTTGACCACGGGATCTAGCCCTTTGACTTTGCACGGACGAGCCTTGACCAGCGGACCTCCCCGCCCGGTTGTGTTAGGTCAGCCCATAGAAACACTTTGGAGCAACAACCGGGCCAGACCCACAGCAAGATCCCCTCCATGTAGACCCTACGCGTCCGTTTCCCCCCTCCAGGTGCCGGCGGCGGCGCCGTCCGTGAGGGGGGGCACACCCCGGACACGCGTGCCGGGCGTTTGCAACCGCCACAACACTTCCAGACTTGTGAGAGGCCGCCTACACAAGATTTGGCGGCATGCTAGCCCCAGAGGCCACCGGCTACAACCGTAGACGCGCGAAGGGCAATCCGTGTAGAGGGAATTTTTCGGATACTTCTCCATCACCAAAAATTATGAAAAAATACCATCGTTCCTATAGCACATGTGCCCACGTCGTGCAAAAAAACTCATGATTTTATCGCGCTCCGAGTATTTAATAATATCACTACAAGAAATCTGTTAATACATGACGGTTTCGATCTGTCATGGACTTGCGCAAGTCCGTCATCGAGGGGCATGCGTGACAGATTTGAATTCTGTCATGTATATCGCGTCATAATTTAACCACAGCATGCTCCATGACGGACCATCGAAAACCGTCACGGACCATGACGGTTTTCAACCGTCATCGATGGCTGTTAACTGCCATGCTCATAACGGCGTTAGCTTGTCTACCACGTCATCATCTGACATGGATCTGACGTGGCAGCCCATGTTGTAATCAGCCCATCTAAAATTTTCGCCCACTAAATTTCAACTCTCCAAGAGTGGTGGCCCATATGGTAATCAAGCCAATTTGAATTTAGGTCCATTAATTTCAAGAAAGGCCCACTAATTTCTCAGACTAATTTCTCAGTCCACGACATTAGCCCATCACAGATTTCTCTTGGTCCATGGAAATTTTAAGCCAATAATAATTTAACAGAAAATATATGCTCAGGTCCTTAAAAACAAAAAATTACATAAACACACCCAAGATACACCTGTACAGGAGCAAAAAAAGAACCCAAAAAAGATTAATTCCGCAGGCATGCCTCGGAGAACACTATGCTACTCTACAGCCAGCACCACACCCATCAAGCAACGCACAATGCTCGTCGTACAACCAAGGGACCCCGCATTCCTGGCCGTGGATCCGCTCGTCATATCTTTGTTGTTGAAAATGCTCCCATAAACCAATATCTGCCACATGATGAAAAATATGTCACACTATAAAATATTATAGTCAGTAGGATAAAATAGAAGTAGAAACTAGAAGTAGCTTACTACAAGTTACCATGTTCTATATTTTTTCTATGCCATGATGCAAAGTAGTGAAACAAAATCATTCGTAGTAAACTCCACTGTGCTTATTTGACTAGAAAACAACAGGAGCATAATTAAAGTCCACATCTGTTCAAGCAAAAATATAGTTACTTGACAGGAAATAAAAATCCAAGTAACAATAATAGCATATAGCAATATAAACAAAATATACACTTAAAGTTCTAAGATGCTGATGATAAAAGTACATTTTTTTAGGTTTTCTCTCAAGTACGTATTACATACATGCATCTGTAAGACAAGTCCATTCTAGCAAGATACACTGTTGCAGCTGAATTTATATCTAACATGCTGGAACTTCCAAATTAACTCCCAAAAGATCAATAGGAAAGAAACATGAAGAACGGTGCATGTTAGAAAAAATAGCTATATCATATTGTGTGGATCCGCATTAGCTTTCCCTAAACCGTCAGCAACTAATGAAGCTCACATATTCATCCCAACAACTGAATCTGCCTCTAAACTGAACCAAAACAATATATATGTTCAGATTGCAAGTATCATCTAGATTTGGGGTAAAGTGGGGAGAGGCTCACCATGCTAGGAGGTAAGGACGCAACCATCAGTGAGCTCGTCCAGGCGATGTAGGACAGGATGCAGGGGCGAAGGGGGTGCTGGACTTGCTTCTGCACCTCTTCCGGCAAAGAGAGCTCGTTGGGAATGGCTGCATCGAGGAGGAGGACGTCTTGTACGCCGCTGGATGCGTGGAGAAGGCAGTAGGCATTAGTGGCATAGAAATCAACCCTAATAAATAGTTCAAATTTGACAACACAAGCAGCCTGACCAGACTATGATTCTAAGAGAGAAGAACACTATCCAAGAAAAAGAGAAACAGAAACCGCATGTGAGAAAGCAGCAGGACCATTCATTCAGGGAACATAAGAGGTAGCAAAAGCAGCAGCAGGTAATCCTTATAACTAGAGGCTAAGCATCCATCGTTGGCTCCAGTCAGCTACTTCATAGTAACTAACACCGGCGAATAAAAAGTAGCACAATTAACTTGTCATATAATCTAAATATTTATAGTTCAAGTCCAGATTTGATGTTATATAGCTAAAGAGCAGCTGCAATAACAAATGTGCAGAATACAAAATGTTAATCGTTCCAACAGGAACTATATTCCAAGGTACTGATGTTATGTAGGCAAACTAAAATTTTAAAGTGCTAATTCTTTGAACGAGAAGCATGTCGAGGACCTTACTACAAAGCTGAAACCAGCATGATAGCAGAGGTAAATAATTGCAGGGAACCACAAACTAGTGAGCTACAGGCCCCAGTAGTACCCATACACATGGATGTATTAGTATCGCAGAGAACATTTGCATGCAAGAGATCAGACTATTTTTCTAGAAAAATGCAGGACTATAGTTAATGGAAGAAGTCGTTTCTACAGAAAAATATACATGCTCGGCAGTACTGATGTTGTAGAGATACTGAATCAATAATATAAAAGTTTCACTATTGATGTTGTACAGACAAAGATTCATGGCTGACTGGTGGCCCAGTAGTTAAGATACTGAATCGATACCATTAAATTATTAGTGCTGATGTTGTACAGATTAATAACAGATTCCACGCACAAATGTATAAAAGGTACAGAGCAATTCCACACTACTTCATCACACTCTAGCCAAACGAGACATCTTTCTGAACTTATCTACACCTTAGCTTCTCTGTACATAGGCTACACAATCAACTTGCCATGTAATATAAACATATAAAGTTCAAGTCAGATTTGTTATTATGTAGCTATGTAGCTAAAGAGCAGCTGCAATAATAAATGTTCAGGATATAAAATGTTAATCCTTCCAACAGGCAGTATATTCCAAGGTACTGATGTTACGTGGACACTAAAATTTTGAAATACTAATTCTTCAAACAAGAACTATATGTCAAGGACCGGACTACAAAGCCAAATTCATCATGATAGCAGAGGTAAACATTACAGGGGAAACACAAACTAGTGAGCTACAGGCCCAATGAACTACACATACACGTGGATGTATTATTAACTCACAGAGTACATTTGCACACAAGAGATAAACCTTTTTCTTTTTATTAAAATGAAAGACAATAGTTAATGGAAGGCAAGTCATTTACCCAATGCCAGCAAGTGTTGTGTTACAAAGATTTGAGATTTCTACATACAAAAATGCATGCTCGGCAGTGTGCACCACACTGTGAAAACTGTATGCTGCTGCTACATTTAACTATGCGCAGAACTCAACCCATAAATTATTACTTAAGCACTAATTGTTATTTTTATTTGAAAATATTCTAATTGTTAGCACAGTCACGCACCCACATCTAGTCATCCACACTAGCTAAGCAATATCAACAATATCAACAAATCCACACAGCAGAAGCACCAACACAAGAGATGACTGGTACTTGAGCAGAAGCATGCAGCGGCAACCAATCCATGGAGAGGAAGAGGGGGGGAGTGAGCAGGGGAAGAACAACCTGGGGGCGAGAAGCTCGCGGTGGAGTGGCTAGGCAACGAGGTCAGGGAAGGAAATCGCCCAACCTCCATCCGGCCACGGTATTGAGTGCCTCACCTGCGACCAACCAAAGCAGTAGGAAAATACATCAGCCATGGAGATCCATCCATCGATTTAGGGGTGGGATTGGGAACCGAGAGGCGGTCCCGTCTGGGGTTAGCGCCATGGACCACGCGGAAAAGGAAGGGGAGGCCAACCTTGGCGCAGAACAACGCGGAGAAGGAGCCGACCTCTGGCGCTGCTCAGCGGATCCGGAAGCAGCCGCCGCAAATCGGGAAGCGCCTCAACCTTCTCGTTCTGGGGGCCGCCTAGTTTAAGGACAGAAGGTGAGAGCGGGGGATGGGGGAGAGGGTGGGGGCGGTGGCGGTTAGGGAGAGGGGCACCGAGGTTGCCGGTGGTGGCGGCGGACGAGGGAGAGGAAGATGGATAAGATTGAATTGGGGGATGGAGGGTGGAGAAGAAAACGGGGAGCAGCGGTGGCGGAGGCGGTCAACGACGGTTGGGCCATGTGCCTACCATGCGATCTGAGGGAGTGGACGGTTGTGATGCGCGATCCGCGAGAAGGGAGGATTGACCAATCAGGATTCAGCATACGCATCACGCTGGATACATGCCACATCAGCATGAGCCATAGGTGACGGTCCAGCTTAGGTTCATATGGTCTGTCCATGACAGTTTCCATGACAGTCTTTCATTGTCTGTCATAATGGGGCATCATTTCAGTGGCCATTCGCATCTTATTGATTCGTGACGATTTCTGTGACAACCCGCAGGGACCGCAGTTGTATCTGTGATGGTTTTCAAGAACGTCACCAGAAATCCGTCATGGATTAACAGATTTCTTGTAGTGTATTCACGCCGCATCGTTACCGCAGAACGTCTACTACCGTGTCATCGCCGTCCGTGAGGGGGGGCACGCCCCGGAGACGCGTGCCGCCTCATCAGACATGCCACCACACCACCCCGCATGTATGAGGGCCCGGTGCGATGCTCCGGTGGCATTGCTACCCCCTAGGGCCCCCGTCCCGCCTAACACTGTAGCGTTTAACCACGGGATCTAGCCCTTTGAATTTGCACGGACGGGCTTTGACCAGTGGACCTCCCCGCCCGGTTGTGTTAGGTCAGCCCATAGGAACACTTTGGAGAAACAACCGGGACAGACCCACAGCAAGATCCCCTCCGTGTAGACCCGACGCGTCCGTTTCCCCCCTCTAGGTGCCGGCAGCGGCGCCGTCCGTGAGGGGTGGCACACCCCGGACACGCGTGCCGGGCTTTTGCAACCGCCACAACACTTCCAGACTTGTGAGAGGCCGCCTACGCAAGATTTGGCGGCATGCTAGCCCCCGGAGGCCGCCGGCCACAGCCATAGACGCGCGAAGGGCAATCCGCGTAGAGGGAATTTTTCGGATACTTCTCCATCACCAAAAATTATGAAAAAAATACCATCGTTCCTATAGCACATGTTCCCATGTCGTGCAAAAAAACTCATGATTTTATCACGCTCCAAGTATTTAATAATATTCACGCCGCATCGTTACCGCAGAACATCTACTACCGTGTAATCACCGTCCGTGAGGGGGGCCATGCCCCGGAGACACGTGCCGCCTCTTCGGACATGCCATCACACCACCCCGCATGTATGAGGGCCCGGTGCGACGCTCCGGTGGCATTGCTACCCCCAGGGCCCCTGTCCCGCCTAACCCTGTAGCGTTTGACCACGGGATCTAGCCCTTTGACTTTGCACGGACGGGCTTTGACCAGTGGACCTCTCCACCCGGTTGTGTTAGGTCAGCCCATAGGAACATTTTGGAGCAACATCCGGGCCAGACCCATGGCAAGATCCCCTCCCGTGTAGACCCGACGCGTCCGTTTCCCCACTCCAGGTGCCGGCGGTGGCGCCGTCCGTGAGGGGGGCCAAACCCCGGAGACGCGTGCCGCCTCTTCAGACATGCCACCACACCACCCCGCATGTATGAGGGGCCAGTGCGACGCTCCGGTGGCATTGCTACCCCCTTAGGGCCCCGTCCCGCCTAACCCTGGAGCGGTTGACCACGAGATCTAGCCCTTTGACTTTTCACGGACGGGCTTTGAACAGTGGACCTCTCCACCCGGTTGTGTCAGGTCAGCTCAGAGGGACACCTGGGAGCAACATCCGGGCCAAACCGACAGCTACATCCCCTCCGTGTAGACCTGATGCGTCCGTTTTCCCCCTCCAGGTGCCGGCGGCGGCGCCGTCCGTTAGGGGGGCCACGCCCCGGAGATGCGTGCCGCCTCTTCGAACATGCCACAACACCACTCGGTTGTGGTAGGTCATCCCATAGAAACACTTGAGAGCAACGTCCCCTCCGTATAGACCCGATGCTGGCTGCGGCGCCGTCCGTGAGGGGGGCACACCGCGGACGTGAGGGGGTCACACTCCGGAGACGGGTGCCGGGCGTTTGCAACCGCCACTCAACTTCTGTCGCATAGCTGTTTTTGATTTTAATAAAATTTAAGGACCTATATTCAAAAGAACATGACAGCATATTATTAATGTGCTCAAAATAAATATAAACTATATATATATATATATATTCATAATCTATGGAAAAAATTACAAACTACATATATATTCATATAATACATAAAAAAGCATGAAAACATATTTTTTTAAAGCATAAAAACATATGAAAAAAAACGTATGTAAAAAAAGCATTAAAACATATGCAAAAAAAAGTATGTAAAAAAAATAGCTATGCCGACGGCAAAGCCGTCGGCATAGATACGGCAGGGTTCTGGTGGGCGCCGTGCCACGGATCGGTGACGTGGCAACTATGCCGACGGCTGCCGTCGGCATACCTATGCCGCGGATCGGTGACGTGGCATGCGGAGATATGCCGACGGCTTCCCGTCCCGACCGTCGGCATAGGTTTGACGGCGTTAGCCGCTCGTCACGGGCGGGGTCGCCGGGCCCGCCGTTATACCGACGGCTGATTTATGCCGACGGCTGCTGTCGGCATGTCTGCGCCTAGGTCAACGGCCGTTCTGTGCCAACGGCAGCCGTCGGTATAGATCCATGTAAGCCGACGGCCAGTGTAAGCCGACGGCCAGTGTAAGCTGACGGCCAAGACTAGGCTGTCGGCATATCTCAAACTAGGCCAACGGCAGCCGTAGGCATAGGTTTGGCCGTCGGCGTATGCCCGTTTTCCGGTAGTGTCGATGGGCTGTTTCAGCGTAGATATACAGTCGCATTACCACAAATATAGCCTAAATAAGAAACAAACATGCAGCCTTTACTGGTTTGGAAATGTGACAACTCATCGGTTGTCACCATCTCATCATGTCATCAATGTTCCTAGCTCATCCGTGAAGCAGAGATGAGGATCGGATATGCACCCCCGTGATGAATTGGCACGGCCAAATCCTCATCTCAACTCTTCTCGTCGCCTATAAAACAGACGCCCCAGAGCTGTAGCAAGGCAGATCAGAGACCTCAAAGTTCTCAGCTGTCCTCCTCCAAATAATCAAACACTCTGAGAGAGGGCGCAAAGGTTTTAGGGTGGGTTGCAATGGGGCGGAAGAAGATCGTAATCCGGCGCATCGAGAACAAGGCTGCACGGGACATCTGCTTCTCCAGGCGCCGGCAGGGGCTGTTTCGCAAGGCGAACGAACTGGCCGTCATGTGCGGCGCCCAGGTGGCCGCCGTCGTCTATTCCCCGGCCGGCAAGGCCTATTCCTTCGGCCACCCCTCCGCTGAGGACATCGTCGACTGCTTCCTCCGCCCCGCGGAGCAGGCCGGGGCGGCGGGGGCTGGCATGGGCGCCGCCGTCGTCCCGGACCGGCTGGCAGAGCTGCAAGAGAAGTACAACAAGCTGTGCACGGAGCAGAGCGCGGTGGAGAAGCGGAAGGAGCGCTGGGGGGAGGCCATAGCGAAGGGTCGCGCGGAGGGGAGCCAGGCGGCGGCGTGGCTGGACGCAGTCGCAGATCAGCGCGACATGGGGGACGCGGACATGCGGGCCTGCATGGCTTCGCTGAGGGAGGCGCAGGTCACCGTGGCGGCGGGCGTCAACCAGGTCCTCCAGGACGGTCGCCGTGACCGGGAGCGGGAGGCAGCCCTCGCACCCCTGCCGCCACAGCTACTCGCCGGCGGCGGTCGCTTTGAGCTCCGTGCGACGGGGCAGATGATGGCGGCCAACGCCAGGGTTCGTGGTCGGAGGCGGGTTTGAGCTCGGTGGCACCAGCGCCGACGGCGGGATGGAGGAGCTAATGACGGTGATCGCAGGCTTCGGTGGGCTTGAGCTGGATGGCACTAGCCTGAATGGAGGGATGGACCAGATGGTCACGGTGATGCCAACGCCGGGGTTCGTAGGCGGAGTGGGGTGTGAGCCAGATCCTTGGTTTGAGCTCGGTGGCACCAGCGCCAGCGGCCGGATGGATGACGTGATGACGGCGATCGCCGGCGGCGCTGGGTTTGAGCTGGGTGGCATCAGCGTGAATGGAGGGACGGAGCATTCACCAGCGTGGGTTTGATCTGGATGCAGCATATGTATTTCTATTTTTCCCTCTTTGTTTCTCTTGTTGCGGTGCATCGGCAACCCAACATAGTGGCTTGCATTGTTCTGTATCCATTACGCCGAATTAATGAAAATACAAGCCTTTTTTTATTATTCTATTTTACAGCATGATTTTTGAATAGTTTACAAAAACGTTTTTTCCTTGTTGAACCATTGGCTTCTAACTTTCTCATCTATCTAGCTGCTTAAACAGGAAAGATGTCATGGGGAAAATATACCAATAAACATACCTTAGCATTTGTCTATTGTGCAAATCGATGAATCATACTAAATAAATATACTTGTTTCTTACATTAAAAAATACTTGTTTCTTAACAAAAAAATCTCTATAAAAGATCATATGTGGAAACGCGCGCACACACACAAGTAATAACAACATACATATATAGTCCGAGAAAATGAAGGATAAGAACCATAACATGGATGCTGTTGACACTAATTTTACTGGCTACCCTGAATTTAACCGATAGCTAGTTGTCCTAGATTCGTTGCATCTCATCGCAAGATCAGGATTATTATTGATGGTAGAAAATTAATATGATTGTCCAACAATAAATAAATAGTTTTTTAGGGTAACAAATAAAATAAAATAAAACAGGGTAAGGCAATGCCCGGTCTGCCACAAGGAGTAAAGCTATGAAAGGATTGCACATACGTTCAACATGCTAAGCACTCTTCCTAAAAACATGTCGTAAATATCAAGATGATATGCCGGCCCAGTCTCTCGAAAGCACTCATAGGGATAGGGTGGTGTGCGTGTTTGCGTTATAGTGGTGAGTGTATGCGTGTATGTATGAGCACTTGCGTCTGTACTGTGTTAAAAAAACATGTTTGCCACTTGAACTTGGTTTTCAAAATGAGGGTAATGACTTGCTCAAAGTAAAACCAGAGAACCATCTCATATTGAACTAGCAAACATAGTAGGCTTAGGTCCAAAAATAAAGAAAGTTAGGTATCATGCATATTATTTCAAAAAACCATGCTGATAAAAAAATGATTTGCTAGTGCAAACATACCATGATAATTATTACCGTGCGATGATTTGCTAGTGCTTTCATAAAGGAAATACAGGGTTTGCTAGTGCCAAGAAAAAAAGCCATTCTCAACCTGGATTAAAATCAAAATATACTTAGATCTACTCAACTAAACAAAGTCCGATGTACATGTATCTGTAAAAATCACGTTGATGAGATAAAAGTGTCAGAGATACCTTAAAATTTATTACCTTATGTTAACGTCATCCAGATCCATCTTCCTCGCCATCGGTGAAAGCTAGGAAAGCCATTGATTCGAATACCATCTCTATCGATCTATAATCTTGTGCCTAACTCTAGAATTTAGTTTTATTGATGTTGGGAAATATTTTGAAGTTTCTGTTCGTGAGATGGACTCTTATCTATTGGACAACAGATAAGAGTGCATCACAAGCAGAAACTTCAAAACAACACAACATTAAACATCAATCCAATTAAATTGCAGAGTTAGGCACGAGATGGTAGGTCGGACATACTAAACCTGGATTAAAAACAAAATATACTTAGATCGAAACAACTAAACAAAGTCTAATGCCAATTATATTTGTAAAAATCATGTTGAAACAACACACATTACCTGGTCTCAAATTACTTGTCTTAGATCTGTCTAGATACAAATACATCCGTATATAGACAAATGTGAGACAAGTAATTGGGGTCGAAGGGAGTACATGGCATCTTTCATGTTTAAGTAGCAATATGAGAACGATAGAAGCCAATAGTTTAACAAGAAAAAACACTTTTGTAAACTATTAAAAGTTATGCCAAAAAATAGAATAATAGAAAGGCTTGTATTTTCATTAATTCGGCGCAATGGATACAGAACACAGTACAAGCCACTATGTTGGATACACGCTGCAACAGGAAAAACACAAATACATATGCATCATCTAGATAGCTAGCTAGGTGGATACGGGACCGCCTTCTAGAAGCACGATGCATATGACTAGAACGAGACAGAAAATTTCTTGAAGGCATTAAATGAAATTATTGATAAATGATCGAAGATGGCATTGGATCTCTCTGTAGATTGGAGCCATGCACATCCCTCCACGCTTGTGTTGGCAGAATGAATGGACTCAGGCGGACTCGGACAACTAGTTTCGGATTCGACCTCGTTTTCTTCTCAGTTGGTGAAGTTGTCGTGCGGCCCGGACTTGTGATTCGCCATCTCCATTCTGGCGGTGAACCCTCCGGTGGCATCGACGTCATCATCTCCGTTCCAGCAGCGAGCACTGGTAGCGGTGGCAACACAGTCAGCGTCTTATGCTGATGCTGCATCTCCATTCCGGCGGTGAACCCCGACGGGGTTGGCATCCCTGACATCATCTGCTATTGCATACTCTCCATTCCAGCAGCGAACCCTGAGGTGGTGGCATCGCCATCATCATCATCTGCTGCTTAATCATCATGTGCACCCCTCCGTCCACGCTGGTCCACCGAACTCAATGCCATAGCCGTCGGCGAGACACGGCAGCTGTGGCATTGCCGTAATCATATGCTGCTGATGAAAGTTCTCCTCCATCCCGCCATTCGCACTGGTGCAACCGAGCTCAAACTCACCGCCGCCGGCGATCGCCGTCATCATCTCCTCCGGTGAATCGCCAGCGGCGGTGGGTTTAAGCTCGGTTGCACCAGCGCGAATGGCGGGATGGAGGAGAACTTTTAGCAACAGCAGATGATGATGGCCATGCCACATCTGCCGGGGCTCGCCAGCGGGTATGGGTTTGAGCTCGGCGGCACCAGTGCGGACAGAGGGATGTACGAGATGATTAAGCATCATATGATGATGATGATGATGATGATGATGATAATGATGATGATGCCACCACCTCCGGGGCCCTCTACTGGAATGGAGATTATCCAGCAGCAGACGATGTCGGGGTGATGCCAACGTCGTCGAGGTTCGTCGGTGGAATGGAGATGCAACAGCAGATGATGATGGCCATGCCACATCTGCCGGGGCTCGCCAGCGGGTATGGGTTTGAGCTCGGCGGCACCAGTGCAGACAGAGGGATGTACGAGATGATTAAGCATCATATGATGATGGTGATGATGATGATGATGATGATGATGATGATGATGATGGCGATGCCACCACCTCCGGGGCCCTCTACTGGAATGGAGATTATCCAGCAGCAGACGATGTCGGGGTGATGCCAACGTCGTCGAGGTTCGTCGGTGGAATGGAGATGCAACAGTAGCAGCAGACACTGACTGCGTTGCCACCGTTGCTGGTGTTTGCCACTGGAACGGAGATGACGACGTCGCCACTGGCTCCGGGGTTCACCGCTGGAATGGAGATGATGCATCAGGAGCCCGGGCCACACGGCAGCTTCCCCAACTGAGAACAAGATGAGGTCGAATCCGAAACCAGCCGCCCGAGTCCGATTGAGTCCATCCATTCTGTCGACTCAAGCATGGATGCACGTGCATGGCTCCGATCTACAAAGAGATCCAACGCTATCTTCGATCATTTAGCAATAATTTCATTATTTGTTACCTTCTAGAAATTTTCTGTCTCGTTTTAGTCACATGCATCGTGCTTCTAGAAGGCGGTCTCGTATCCACCTAGCTAGCTATCTCGATGATGCATGTGTACTTGTGTTTTTCCTTTTTTGTTTCTCCTGTTGCGGTGCGTAGCGTACCCAACATAGTGGTACTCTGTTCTGTATCCATTGCACCGAATTAATGAAAATACATGGCTTTCTATTTTTAGGCATGATTTTTTAATAGTTTACAAAAATGTTTTTTCTTATTAAACTATTTGCTTCTATCTTTCTCATCTAGCTACTTAAACAGGAAAGATGTCATGTACTCCCTTCGTCCCCAATTACTTATTTTATATTTGTCTAGATACGGATGTATCTAGACATTAGATACATCTGTATCTAGACAAATCTAAGACACGTTAATTTGAGACGGGGTAATAGAAAATATACCAATGAACTTGTTTGGCCTTTTGTTTATATAGAAGATACACACAAATAATAACAGCATCCCTATATAGTCCTAGCAAAAGAAGGATAAGAACCATGGCATGGATGTTGTCGACACTAAATTTACTGGCTATCCTGAATTTAAATGATAGCTAGTTGTCCTAGATTCGTTGCATCTCATCGCAAAATCAGGATTATTATTGATGGTAGAAAATTAATACGATCCTCCAACAATAAATAAAGAGATTTTTAGGGTAACAAATAAAATAAAATAAAATTTAGGAAACAAATAAACAGATAGATGTGATGAGACACAAAATATAGTAAGAATTAGACCAAAACAGGGTAAGGCAATGCGAGATGCAGGCTGGGCTTTTAGGCATGCGAACCTTTAGTCTCATGACAAGGGCTATTGCCTCATCTGCCACAGAGAGTCGAGCTATGAAAGGATTGCACATACATCCAACATGCTAAGCACTCTTCCTAAGAAACATGTTTGCCTCTCGAACTTGGTTCTTGAAAAGAGGGCAATGACTTGCTCAAACTAAAACCAGAGAAACATATAACATTGAACTAGCAAACATAGTAGGCTTAGATCCAAAAATAAACAACGTTATGTATCATGCATATTCTTTCAAAAAAACATGTTGATAAAATAAATGATTTGCTAGTGCAAGCATACCGTGATAATTATTACCTTACGATGATTCTCTAGTGCTTTCATAAAGTAAATAAAGTATTTTCTATTGCCAAGGGAAAAACATTCTCTACCCGGATTAAAAACAAAATGTACTTAGATCTACTTAACTAAACAAAGTCCGATGCACATGTATTTGTAAAAATCATGTTGATGAGAAAAGAGTGTCAACTATTGTATAGATACCTTCAAATTTATTACCTTATCTTGACATCATCCAGATCCATCTTTCTCGCCATCGGTGCAAGCTAGGAAAGCCGCTGATTTGAATAACATCTCTATCGATCTACATCTTGTGCCTCACTCTGGAATTTAGTTTTATTGATGTTTGATGTTGGGAACTATTTCAAAGTTTTTGTTCTCTTCGTGAGATGCACTCTTATCTATTGGACAACAGATAAGAGTATATCACAAACAGAAAATTGGAAACAGCAGACCATTAAACATCTATCCAACTAAATTGCAGAGTTAGGCACAATACGGTAGGTCATAAAGGAAAGGGCTTGGTAGTGCCAGGAGAAAACATACTGAACCTGGATTAAAAACAAAGTATATACTTAGATCGATTCAACTAAACAAAGTCTTAAGCCACATATATTTGTAAAAATCATGTTGATGAGACAAAAGGATATAGACATCCTAAAATTTATTACCTTATGTTGACATCATTCGGATCTATCTATCTCCGCATTGGTCCAGGATGAGAAATCCGCTGATGAATTTCAAGCCGCGGTGCGGCCAATCGAATGGACTCCACCACAAAGATATGCACTCCACACGCAGGAAAAGTTGCGCATACAATTCGTGATGTATGCTAGATATGCCGATTAATAATGTCACCGGACAGGCGCCTCTCGAGCGGCAAACGATGAGCTCGCCACCTGTTGACGAAGAGAACAACAAACTCGCCAGAGAAGATGAAAGGTGACAGTGTCACGATGAGAGGAACGCCGGAAGAAGAGGAAAAGGATGAGTGCGCCGCAAAAGGTTGAGAATGAGGCGTGGGGGTTGGGTGTTGAGTTGCGTTAGGGTTTGGGTGGGCATATATAGCACTTTGTGTATTCGTGTAGATGGTTGGATCGAGATCTAATGGCTATAGATTTGACATCCGTTTAATCTATTTTGAGTGGCTGTGAATGGTTGGTGCATGTTTTTTAAAATAAACCTTTATTTAATTGGGAATATAATTCTAATCCATGTCACCTTCACCATCGTCGCAGGGGTTGGTATTTAGACATGGCACTCACAAATCATACAACATAATATGTGAAATATATTTTATTATAATTTGATAGCCACCTGTTGAGCTAGGAAAAAAGGCACAAAATTAGACAACCAATGGGGAGATGTCCCCTAGTCATTTTTTTGCGGCAACAACGATGCTATTCTCTGGCCGATCACTGCACGACCCTAATCAAGTGGTCTGTTGTAGTTTAGTTCTATGAATGGATATTGGTGTCCTGTTCATAGCAACACTCTTCTCTGGCAATTTGTACTTCTTCACTGATGGAGCAGTGTCCATCATTGCGAACATGCCGGTAGTTTTATTTTGGATATTATCCGTCTCTAGGATTTTCAATCCGCCCAAGGCTTCGACCATGGCTTCTTCTTCTCCGAGACGTGGTCTAGCTCGACCTTAGCACGATGACTTCCCGACCATGGGATACAATGTCAGGCTGACTCCGGCAGCGAAGTGACAACGGCGGGCACTAGGATGGCATGGTTGCAAGTTGTAACTTCCTTATTTTGAGTGTCTTCTTATATCATTGGAAGTCCTTTGATATAAATCCAGTCTCTTATATTCCCAAAATGAAATTAGACGAGTAGTCCGACAACATATGTATCGTACATCAAACAATGGTTTATCTTTTCCTTTTCTTTTTTGCAGGGAATCATACAATGTTTGTCATGCATACATAGTGTCACAACAGAAAATCAAGACCATGCATGGGCAAACTGTTGGGGAACGCAGCATTTCAAAAAATTTCCTACGATCACACAAGATCTATCTAGGAGATGCATAGCAACGAGAGGGGAGAGTGTATCCACGTACCCTCGTAGACCGAAAGCAAACGCGTTTAGTAACACGGTTGATGTAGTCAAACGTCTTCACGATCCAACCGATCCAAGTACCGAACGTACAACACCTCCGTGTTCAGCACACGTTCAGCTCGATGACATCCCTCGAGCTCTTGATCCAGTTGAGGACGAGGGAGAGTTTCGTCAGCACGACGGCGTGGCGACGGTGATGATGAAGTTAACGGCGCACGGCTTCGCCTAAGCACTACGACTATATGACCGAGGTGTGTAACTATGGAGGGGGGCACCGTACACGGCTAAGACAAATCTTGGAGTCCTTTGGGGTGCCCCCTGCCCATGTATATAAAGGAGGGAGGGAGAGAGGCCGTCCCTCCTAGGGGCGCGCCAAGTGTAGGGAGTCCTACTAGGACTCCCAAGTCCTAGTAGGATTCCCTTTCCTTTTCGGAGTAGGAAAGAAGGAAAGGAGGGAGAGGGAGAAGGAAAGGGGGGCCACGCCCCGACCCCTTGTCCAATTCGGTTTGGGCACAGGGGAGGCGCGCGCCACCTCGTGGCCCTTCTTCCCTCTCTCCACTAGAGCCCAATAAGGCCCATTAACTTCCCCCGGCAAATTCCTGTAACTCTCCATTACTCCGAAAAATACCCGAATCACTCGAAACCATTCTGATCTCCGAATATAGCCTTCCAATATATCGATCTTTACCTCTCGACCATTTCGGGACTCCTCTTCATATCCGTGATCTCATCCGAGACTCCTAACAAACTTCGGTCATCAAATCACATAACTCATAATATAAATCTCATCGAACATTAAGCGTGCGGACCCTACGGGTTCGAGAACTATGTAGATATGACCGAGACACATCTCCGGTCAATAAACAATAGCGGAACCTGGATGCTCATATTGGCTCCTACATATTCTACGAATATCTTTATCGGTCAAACCGCATAAAAACATACGGCGTTCCCTTTGTCATTTATATGTTACTTGCCCGAGATTCGATCGTCGGTATCATCATACCTAGTTCAATCTCGTTATTGGCAAGTCTCTTTACTCGTTCCGTAATGCATCATCCCGTAACTAACTCATTAGTCACATTGCTTGCAAGGCTTATAGTTATGTGCGTAACCGAGAGGGCCCAGAGATACTCTCCGATACACGGAGTGACAAATCCTAATCTTGAACTATGGAAACTCAACAAACACCATCGGAGACACCTGTAGAGCATCTTTATAATCACCCAGTTACATTGTGACGTTTGATAGCACAAAAAGTGTTCCTTCGGTATTCGCGAGTTGCATAATCTCATAGTCAGATGAACTTGTATAAGTCATGAAGAAAGCAATAGCAATAAAACTTAACAATCATTATGCTAAGCCAACGGATGGGCCTTTGTCCATCACATCATTCTCCTAATGATGTGATCTCGTTCATCATATGACAACACATGTCTATGGTCAGGAAACTTAACCATCTTTGATTAATGAGCTAGTCAAGTAGAGGCATACTAGGGACACTTTGTTTTGTCTATGTATCAACACATGTATCAAGTTTCCGGTTAATACAATTCTAGCGTGAATAATAAACATTTATCATGATATAAGGAAATATAAACAACAACTTTATTATTGCCTCTAGGGCATATTTCCTTCAGTCTCCCACTTGCACTAGAGTCAATAATCTAGTTCACATCGTCATGTGATTTAATACCAATAGTTCACATCTTTATGTTATTAGTTCACATCGCCATGTGACTAATACCCAAAGTGTTTTACTAGAGTCAATAATCTAGTTCACATCGCTATGTGATTAACACCCAAAGAGTACTAAGGTGTGATCATGTTTTGCTTGTGAGAGAAGCTTAGTCAATGGGTCTGTCACATTCCGAGCCGTATTTATTTTGCAAATTTTCTATTCCAACAATGCTCTACATGGAGCTACTCTAGCTAATTGCTCCCACTTTCAATATGTATCCAGATTGAGACTCAAAGTCATCCGTATCGGTGTAAAATCTTGCATTGATGCAACTCTTCACGACGAACTCTTTATCATCTCCATAACTGAGAAATATCTCCTTAGATTTCTAAGGATAATTTTGACCGTTGCCTAGTGATCCACTCCTGGATCAATACCATACCCCCTTGCCAAATTCATGGCAAGGTACACAATAAGTTTGGTACACAGCATAGCATACTTTATAGAACCTATGGCTGAGGCATAGGGAATGACTTTCATTCTCTTTCTATTTTCTGCCATGGTCGTGTTTCGAGTCTTACTCAACTTTAAACCTTGCAATACAGGCAAGAAATCCTTCTTTGACTGTTCCATTTTGAACTACTTCAAAATCTTGTCAAGGTATGTACTCAGTGAAAAATCTTATCAAGCGTCTTGATCTATCTCTATAGATCTTGATGCCCAATATGTAAGCAGCTTCACCGAGGTCTTTCTTTGAAAAACTCCTTTCAAACACTCCTTTCTGCTTTCCAGAAAATTCTACATCATTTCCGATCAACAATATGTCATTCACATATACTCATCAGAAAGGCTGTAGTGCTCCCACTCACTTTCTTGTAAATACAGGCTTCACCACAAGTCTGTATAAAATTATATGCTTTGATCAACTCATCAAAGCGTATATTCCAACTCCGAGATGCTTGCACCAGTCCATAGGTGAATCGCCGGAGCTTGCACATTTTGGTAGCACCTTTAGGATTGACAAAACCTTTTGGTTGTATCATATACAAATCTTCTTTAATAAATCCATTAAGAAATGCAGTTTTGACATCCATTTGTCAGATTTCATAAAATCTGGCAATTGCTAACATGATTCGAACAGACTTTAAGCATCGATACGAGTGAGAAAATCTCATCGTAGTCAACACCTTGAACTTGTCAAAAACCCTTTTCGACAAGTCGAGCTTTGTAGATAGTAACACTACTATCAGCGTCCGTCTTCCTCTTGAAGATCCATTTATTCTCAATGGCTTGCCAATCATCGGGCAAGTCGACCAAAGTCCACACTTTGTTCTCATACATGGATTCTATCTCAGATTTCAGGGCCTCAAGCCATCTGTCGGAATCTGGGCTCATCATCGCTTCCTCATAGTTCATAGGTTCATCATGGTCTAGTAACGTGACTTCCAGATCAGGATTACCATGCCACTCTAGTGTGGATCACACTCTGGTTGATCTACGAGGTTCGGTAGTAAGTTGATCTAAAGTTTCATGATCATCATCATTAACTTCCTTAGTAATTGGTGTAGGCATCACTAGATATGATGTCTGTGATGAACCATTTTCCAATTTGAGAGAAGGTACAACTACCTCATCAAGTTCTACTTTCCTCCCACTCACTTCTTTCGAGAGAAACTCCTTCTCTAGAAAGGATCTATTCTTAGCAACGAATATCTTGCCTTCGGATCTGTGAGAGAAGGTGTACCCAACAGTCTCCTTTGAGTATCCTATGAAGACACATTTCTCTGATTTGGGTTCGAGCTTATCAGCTTGAAGCTTTTTCACATAAGCATCGCAGCCTCAAACTTTAAGAAACGACAGCTTAGGTTTCTTGCCAAACCACAGTTCATATAATGTCATCTCAACGGATTTAGATGGTGCCCTATTTAACGTGAATGCAGCTATCTCTAATGCATAACCCCAAAATGATAGTGGTAAATCGGTTAGATACATCATAGATCGTATCATATCTAATGAAGTACAGTTACGACGTTCGGACACACCATTACGCTGTGGTGTTCCAGGTGGCATGGGTTGTGAAACTATTCCACATTGTTTCAAATGAAGACCAAACTCACAACTCAAATATTCACCTCCATGATCAGATCGTAGAAACTTTATTTTCTTGTTACGATGATTTTCCACTTCACTCTGAAATTCTTTGAATTTTTTTCAGACTTGTGTTTCATCAAGTAGATATACCCATATCTTCTCAAATCATCTATGAAGGTCAGAAAATAACGATACCCGCCGCGAGCCTCAATACTCATCGGACCGCATACATTAGTATGTATTATTTCAAATAAGTCATTTGCTCGCTCCATTGTTCCGGAGAACGGAGTTCTAGTCATCATGCCCAGGAGGCATGGTTCGCAACCATCAAGTGATTCCAAAAGCCCATCAGCATGGAGTCTCTTCATGCGCTTTACACAAATATGACCTAAATGGCAGTGCCACAAGTATGTTGCACTATCATTATCAACTTTGCATCTTTTGGCATTAATATTATGAATATGTGTATAACCACGATCGAGATTCAACAAACCATTCACATTGGGTGTATGACCATTGAAGGTTTTATTCATGTAAATAGAACAATAATTATTCTCTGGCTTAAATGAATAACCGTATTGCAATAAACATGATCCAATCATATTCATGCTCAACACAAACACCAAATAACATTTATTTAGGTTCAACACTAATCCCGAAGGTAAAGGGAGTATGCGATGGTGATTGCTATGTCTTGAGCTTGCGTTGGTTTTCCCCGAAGAGGAAGGGATGATGCAGCAGAGTAGCGTAAGTATTTCCCTATGTTTTTGAGAACCAAGGTATCAATCCAGTAGGAGGCCACACTCAAGTCCCTCGTACCTGCACAAAACGATAGCTACTCGCAGCCAACGCGATTAGGGGTTATCAAGCCCTTCACGGTCACTTATGAGAGTGAGATCTGATAGATATAATATTTTTGGTATAAAGATGCAAAGTAAAAAGTAAAGGAAAAGTAAAAAAGCAAAGCAAGATTAAAGTGATGGAGATTGATATGATGAGAATAGACCCGGGGGCCATAGGTTTCACTAGTGGCTTCTCTCAAGAGCATAAGTATTCTACGGTGGGTGAACAAATTATTGTTGAGCAATTGACAGAATTGAGCATAGTTATGAGAATATGTAGGCATGATCATGTATATAGGCATCACGTCCGTGACAAGTAGACCGAAACGATTCTGCATCTACTACTATTACTCCACTCATCGACTGCTATCCAGCATGCATCTAGAGTATTAAGTTAAAAACAGAGTAACGCCTTAAGCAAGATGACATGATGTAGAGAGATAAATTCATGCAATATGAAATAAACCCCATCTTGTTATCCTCGATGGCAACGATGCAAATACGTGCCTTGCTGCCACTTCTGTCACTGGGAAAGGACACCGCAAGATCGAACCCAAAGCTACGCACTTCTCCAAGGCAAGAACTACCAATCTAGTTGGCCAAACGAAACGGATAATTCGAAGAGACTTGCAAAGATAACCAATCATACATAAAAGAATTCAGAGAAGATTCAAATATTATTCATAGATAGACTTGATCATAAACACACAATTCATCGGTCTCAATAAACACACCGCAAAAAGAAGATTACATCGAATAGATCTCCACAAGAGAGGGGGATAACTTTGTATTGAGATTCAAAGAGAGAGAGAAGAAGCCATCTAGCTACTAACTATGGACCTGAAGGTCTGAGGTAAACTACTCACACTTCATCGGAGGGGCTAGGATGATGTAGAAGCCCTCCGTGATGACGGCCCTCTCCGACGGAGCTCCGGAACAGGCCCCAAGATGGGATCTCGTGGATACAGAAAGTTGCGGCGGTGGAATTAGGTTTTTGGCTCCTGTTCTGATCGTTTGGGCGTACGTGTTTATATATAGGAGGAAGGAGTACGTCGGTAGAGCACCGAGGGGCCCACGAGGTAGGGGGCGCGCCCTAGGGGGGGCGCCCCCCACCCTTGTGACCTCCTCTTTGAGTCCCTGGAGTAGGGTCCAAGTCTCCTGGATCACGTTCGGTGAGAAAATCATGTTCCCGAAGGTTTTATTCCGTTTGATCTCCGTTTGATATTATGTTTCTCCGAAACACTGAAATAGGCAAAAAACAGCAATTCTGGGTTGGGCCTCCGGTTAATAGGTTAGTCCCAAAAATAATATAAAAGTGGAAAATAAAGCCCAATATAGTCCAAAACAGTAGATAATATAGCATGGAGCAACCAAAAATTATAGATACGTTGGAGACGTATCAGGCATCCCCAAGCTTAATTCCTGCTCGTCCTCGAGTAGGTAAATGATAAAAAGAGAATTTTTGATGCGGAGTTCTACTTGGCATAATTTCAATGCAAATCTTCTTAATTTTGATATGAATATTCAGATTCGAAAGATTCAAGACAAAAGTTTATATTGACATAAAAAATTATAATACTTCAAGCATACTAACAAAGCAATTATGTCTTCTCAAAATAACATGGCCAAAGAAAGTTATCCCTACAAAATCATATAGTCTGGCTATGCTCTATCTTCACCACACAAGGTATTTAAATCATGCACAACCCCGATGACAAGCCAAGCAATTGTTTCATACTCTAACTTTTTCAAAACTTTTTCAATCTTCACGCAATACATGAGCATGAGCCATGGATATAGCACTATAGGTGGAATAGAATGGTGGTTGTGGAGAAGACAAAAAGGAGGGGAAGATAGTCTCACATCAACTAGGCGTATCAACGGGCTATGGAGCTGCCCATCAATAGATATCAATGTGAGTGAGTAGAGATTGCCATGCAACGGATGCACTAGAGCTATAAATGTATGAAAGCTCAACAAAAGAAACTAGTGGGTGTGCATCCAACTTGCTTGCTCATGAAGACCTAGGGCAATTTGAGGAAGCCCATCATTGGAATATTCAAGCCAAGTTCTATAATGTAAAATTCCCACTAGTATATGAAAGTGATAACATGAGAGACTCTCTACTATGAAGATCATGGTGCTACTTTGAAGCACAAGTGTGGTAAAAGGATAGTAGCATTGCCCCTTTTTATTTTTTTATGTTTTTTATTTGGCCTTTCTTTTTTTTTGGCCTTTCCTTTTTTTATGTGGGACAATGCTCTATTAAATGATGATCATCACACTTTTATTTATTTACAAATCAATGATTACAACTCGATTACTAGAACAAAGTATGACTCTATATGAATGCCTCCGGCGGTGTACCGGGATATGCAATGAATCAAGAGTGACAAGTCTGAAAAAATTATGAACGGTGGGTTTGCCACAAATACTATGCCAACTACATGATCATGCTAAGCAATATGACAATGATGAATGTGTCATGATGAACTAGATGGTGGAAAGTTGAATGGCAATATATCTCGGAATGGCTATGGAAATGCCATAATAGGTAGGTATGGTGGCTGTTTTGAGGAAGGTATATGGTAGGTGTATGATACCGGCGAAAGGTGCACGGTATTAGAGAGGCTAGCAAAGGTGGAAGGGTGAGAGTGCGTATGATCCATGGACTCAACATTAGTCATAAAGAACTCATATACTTATTGCAAAAATCTAGAAGTTATCAAAGCAAAGTATTACGCGCATGCTCCTAGGGGGATAGATTGGTAGGAAAAGACCACCGCTCGTCCCCGACCACCACTCATAAGGAAGACAATCGATAAATAAATCATGCTCCGACTTCATCACATAACGGTTCACCATACGTGCATGCTACGGGAATCACAAACTTTAACACAAGTATTCTTTAAATTCACAACTACTCGACTAGCATGACTTTAATATTATCACCTCCATATCTCAAAGCAATTATCATGCTTCAATCTTTTCTTAATATTCAACACACTCAAAAGAAAGTTTCACAAATCTTGAATACCAAGCATATTATTATTAAGCAAATTACCATGCTATTAAGACTCTCAAAATGATTTAAGTGAAGCATGAGAGGTCAATAGTTTCTTTTAAAAAAATCCACCACCGTGCTCTAAAAGATCTAAGTGAAGCACATAGAGCAAAATTATAACGCTCAAAAGATATAAGTGAAGCACATAGAGCAAAACTACTTAGCTCAAAAGATATAAGTGAAGCACATAGAGCAAAATTATAACGCTCAAAAGATATAAGTGAAGCACATAGAGTATTCTATCAAATTTTATTTCATGTATGGCTATCTCAAAAGGTGTGTACAACAAGGATTATTGTGGCATACTAAGACACAAAGACACAAATAATACAAGATTATCCAAGCAAAACACATATCATGTTGGTGAATAAAAATATAGCTCCAAGTAAATTACCGATGGAAGTGGACGAAAGAGGGGGTGCCTTCCGGGGCATCCCCAAGCTTTGACTTTTTGGTGTCCTTGGATTATCTTGGGGGTGCCATGGGCATCCCCAATATTAGGCTCTTGCCACTCCTTGTTCCATAATCCATCACAAGAATTCACCCAAAACTTGAAAACTTCACAACACAAAACTTAAAGCAGAAAACTCGTGAGCTCCGTTAGCGAAAGAAAACAAAAGACCACTTCAAAGTACTGTAATGAACTCATTATTTATTTATATTGGTGTTAAACCTACTGTATTCCAACTTCTCTATGGATTATAAACTATTTTACTAACCATAGATTCATCAAAATAAGCAAACAACAGACGAAAAACAGAATCTGTCAAAAACAGAACAATCTGTAGTTATCTGTAGCTATCGCAAGATATGGAACCCCAAAAATTCTAAAATAAATCTCTGGACGTGAGGAATTTATCTATTAATCATCTTCAAAAATAATTAACTAAATATCACTCTCCAAATAAAAATTACAGAAGTTCTCATGAGCGCTAAAGTTTCTGTTTTTTACAGCAAGTTCAACAAGACTTTCCCCAAGTCTTCCCAACGGTTCTACTTGGCACAAACACTAATTAAACACAAAAAACACAACCAAAACAGAGGCTAAATAATTTATTTATTACTAATAAGGAGCAAAAAGCAAGGAATAAAAATAAAATTGGGTTGCCTCCCAACAAGCGCTATCGTTTAACGCCCCTAGCTAGGCATAAAAGCGAGGATAGATCTAGGTATTGCCATCTTTGGTAGGCAATCCATAAGTGTCTCTCATGATAGTTTCATATGGTAATCTTATTTTCTTTCTTGTAAAGTGTTCCATGCCCTTTTTTAATGGAAATTGAAATCTAATATTCCCTTCCTTCATATCAATAATCGCACCAACCGTTCTAAGGAAAGGTCTACCAAGAATAATAGGGCAAGAAGGATTGCAATCTATATCAAGAACAATGAAATCTACGGGCACATAATTCCTATTTGCAACAATAAGAACATAATTAATTCTTCCCATAGGTTTCTTAATAGTGGAATCCGCAAGATGCATGTTTAGAGAGCAATCATCAAAATTACGGAAATCTAGTAGATCACACAAAGTCTTGGGAATAGTGGAGACACTAGCACCCAAATCACACAAAGCATAAAACTCATGATCTTTAATTTTAATTTTAATAGTTGGTTCCCACTCATCATAGAGTTTTCTAGGTATAGAAACTTTCAACTCAAGTTTTTCTTGATAAGATTGCATCAAGGCATCAACAATATGTTCGGTGAAGGCTTTATGTTGACTATAAGCATGTGGAGAATTTAGCACGGATTGCAACAAGGAAATAAAATCAATTAAAGAGCAACTTTCATAATTAAATTCCTTGAAATCCAATATAGTGGGTTTAGCAACATCTAGATTTTTATTTCTTTCAATCCCACTTTCATCAATTTCATCATTAAGATCTAAATACTCTGAATTTTTAGAATGCCTTCTAGGTAAAGGAAGATCATATTCAGTTTCATCAAGATTCATATTGCAAAACAAAGATTTAATAGGTGACACATCAATAAATTTTAGATCTTCAGCTTGATTTTCATAGGAATTGGAAGAACACGCTTTAATAAAGGCATCTTTGGAAGCACGCATCCTAGCGGTTCTTTCCTTGAACTCATCAATGGAAATTCTCATGGCTTTGAGAGACTCATTGATATCATGCTTAGGAGGAATAGATCTAATCTTTAAAGAATCAATCTCAAGAGAAATTCTATCAACGTTTCTAGCCAAATCATCAACTTTAAGCAATTTCTCTTCAAGAAAAGCATTAAAATTCTTTTGTGAATTCATAAATTCTTTAACACTATTCTCAAATTCAGAGGGCATCTTATTATAATTTCCATAAGAGTTGTTGTAGGAATTCCCATAATTATTAGAAGGATTACTAGGATATGGCCTAGGGTTAAAATTCCCTCTATAAGCATTGTTACCAAAATTATTCCTACCAACAAAATTCACATCCATAGATTCATTGTCATTCTCAATCAAAGTAGACAAAGGCATATCATTAGGATCAGAAGAAACAATCTTAGTAGCAAATAATTTCATAAGTTCATCCATCTTTCCACTCAACACATTAATTTCTTCTATCGCATGCACTTTTTTATTCGAAGATCTTTCAGTATGCCATTGAGAATAATTAACCATAATATTATCTAGGAGTTTAGTAGCATCTCCTAAAGTGATTTCCATAAAAGTGCCTCCCGCGGCCGAATCTAAAAGATTTCTAGAAGCAAAATTCAATCCAGCATAAAATTTTTGTATAATCATCCACAAATTCAAACCATGAATAGGGCAATTACGTATCATTAATTTCATTCTCTCTCAAGCTTGTGCAACATGTTCATGATCAAGTTGTTTAAAGTTCATAATATCGTTTCTAAGAGAGATGATCTTAGCGGGAGGAAAATACTTAGAGATAAAAGCATCTTTGCACTTGTTCCATGAATCCATACTATTTTTAGGCAAAGACGAAAACCAAGCTTTAGCACGATCTCTAAGCGAAAAGGAAATAGCTTCAATTTAACGACATCATTATCGACATCTTTTTTCTGTTGCACATCACATAAATCAATGAAGCTACTCAGATGAGTAGCGGCATCTTCACTAGGAAGGCCGGCGAATTGATCTTTCATAACAAGATTCAACAAAGCAGTATTAATTTCACAAGATTTAGCATCGATAAGAGGAGCAATTGGAGTGCTAAGGAAATCATTATTATTGTATTGGTGAAGTCACACAATTTAGTATTATCTTGAGCCATCGCGACAAACAAGCAATCTAACACACGAGCAAACAAAAAGCAAGCGGGCAAAAGAGGCAAATAGAGAGGGAGGATAGAGAGAGAGGGCGAATAAAATGGCAAGGGTGAAGTGGGGGGAGAGGAAAACGAGAGGCAAATGGCAAATAATGTAATGCGAGAGATAGGGATTGTAATGGGTACTTGGTATGTTGACTTTTTGCGTAGACTCCCCAGCAACGGCGCCAGAAATCCTTCTTGCTATGTCTTGAGCTTGCGTTGGTTTTCCCTGAAGAGGAAGGGATGATGGAGCAGAGTAGCGTAAGTATTTCCCTCAGTTTTTGAGAACCAAGGTATCAATCTAGTAGGAGGCCACGCTCAAGAACCTCGTACCTGCACAAAATGATAGCTACTCGCAACCAACGGGATTAGGGGTTGTCAAGCCCTTCACGGTCACTTACGAGAGTGAGATCTGATAGATATAATATTTTTGGTATTTTTGGTATAAAGATGCAAAGTAAAAATTAAAGGCAAAGTAAAAAAGCAAAGCAAGATTAAAGTGATGGAGATTGATATGATGAGAATAGACCCAGGGGCCATAGGTTTCACTAGTGGCTTCTCTCAAGAGCATAAGTATTCTACGGTGGGTGAACAAATTACTGTTGAGCAATTGACAGAATTGAGCATAGTTATGAGAATATCTAACCATGATCATGTATATAGGCATCACGTCCGTGACAAGTAGACCGACACAATTCTGCATCTACTACTATTACTCCACTCATCGACCGCTATCCAGCATGCATCTAGAGTATTAAGTTAAAAACAGAGTAAAGCCTTAAGCAAGATGACATGATGTAGAGAGATAAATTCATGCAATATGAAATAAACCCCATCTTGTTATCCTTGATGGCAACGATGCAATACGTGCCTTGCTGCCCCTTCTATCACCGGGAAAGGACACCGCCAGATCAAACCCAAAGCTAAGCACTTCTCCCATGCCAAGAACTACCAATCTAGTTGGCCAAACCAAATGGATAATTCGAAGAGACTTGCAAAGATAACCAATCATACATAAAAGAATTCATAGAAGATTCAAATATTATTCATAGATAGACTTGATCATAAACCCACAATTCATCGGTCTCAACAAACACACCGCAAAAAGAAGATTACATCGAATAGATCTCCACAAGAGAGGGGGAGAACTTTGTATTGAGATTCAAAGAGAGAGAAGAAGCCATCTAGCTACTAACTATGGACCCGAAGGTCTGAGGTAAACTACTCACACTTCATCGGAGGGGCTAGGATGATGTAGAAGCCCTCCGTGATGACGGCCCTCTCCGGCGGAGCTCCGGAACAGGCCCCAAGATGGGATCTCGTGGATACAGAAAGTTGCAGCGGTGGAATTAGGTTTTTGGCTCCTGTTCTGATCATTTGGGGGTACACGTGTATATATGGGAGGAAGGAGTACGTCGGTGGAGCATTGAGTGGCCCACGAGGCAGGGGGCGCGCCCTAGGGGGGGGGCACCCCCCACCCTCGTGACCTCCTCTTTAACTCCCTGGAGTAGGGTCCAAGTCTCCTGGATCACATTCGGTGAGAAAATCACGTTCCCGAAGATTTTATTCCGTTTGAACTCCGTTTGATATTCTGTTTCTCCGAAACACTGAAATAGGGAAAAACAGCAATTCTAGGTTGGGCCTTCAGTTAATAGGTTAGTCCCAAAAATAATATAAAAGTGGAAAATAAAGCCCAATATAGTCCAAAACAGTAGATAATATAGCATGGAGCAATCAAAAATTATAGATACGTTGGAGACGTATCAGTGATCTTATCAACCTTGGAATCACTTCCAACACACATCGTTGCCTCGCCCTCAACTAGTCTATGTTTATTTTGTAACTCCTGTTTTGAGTTACTAATCTTAGCAACTGAACTGGCATCAAATACCCTGGGGTTACTATGAACACTAGTAAATTATGCATCAATAAGATGTATATCAAATATACCTTTCATTTTGCCATCCTTCTTATCCGCCCAATACTTGGGGCAGTTCCGCTTCCGGTGACCAGTCCCTTTGCAGTAGAAGCACTCAGTTTCAGGCTTAGGTCCAGACTTGGGCTTCTTCCCGGGAGTAGCAACTTGCTTGCCATTCTTCTTGAAGTTCCCCTTCTTTTCTTTGCCCTTTTTCTGGAAACTAGTGGTCTTGTTAACCATCAACACTTTACGCTCATTTTTGATTTCTACCTCTGCAGCCTTTAGCATTGCGAAGAGCTCGGGAATTTTCTTTTCCATCCCTTGCATATTATAGTTCATCATGAAGTTCCAGTAACTTGGTGATAGTGACTAGAGAACTCTGTCAATCACTATCTTATCTGGAAGATTAACTCCCACTTGTTTCAAGCGATTGTAGTACTCAGACATTCTGAGCACAGCTCACTGGTTGAGCTATTCTCCTCCATCTTGTAGGCAAAGTATTTGTCAGAGGTCTCATACCTCTCGACTTGGGCATGAGTCTGAAATACCAATTTCAGCTCTTGTAACATCTTATATGCTCCGTGGCATTCAAAACGTTTTTGAAGTGCCGGTTCTAAGCCGTAAAGCATGGCGCACTAAACTATCAAGTAGTCATCATACCGAGCTTGCCAAACGTTCATAACGTCTGCATCTACTCCTGCAAAAGGTCAGTCACCTAGCGGTGCATCAATGACATAATTCTTCTGTATATCAAATAACATGTATATCAAATATACCTTTGTTCACTTTGCCATCCTTCTTATCTGCCAAGTATTTGGGGTAGTTCCGCTTCCAGTGACCATTCCATTTGAAGTAGAAGCACTCAGTTTCAGGCTTAGGTCTAGCTTTGGGCTTCTTCTCGGGAGTGACAACTTTCTTGTCATTCTTCTTGAAGTTCCCTTTCTTTTCCTTTGCCTTTTTTCTTGAAACTAGTGGTCATGTCAACCATCAACACTTGATGCTTTTTTTTGATTTCTACCTTTGCCGATTTCAGCATCGCGAAGAGCTCGGGAATTGTTTTCATTATCCCTTGCATATTATAGTTTATCACGAAGTTCTTGTAGCTTGGTGATAACGACTACAGAACTCAGTCAATCACTATCTTATCTGGAAGAATAACTCCCACTTGATTCAAATGATTTTACTACCCAGACATTCTGAGTACATGCTCACTGCCTGAGCCATTCTCCTCCATCTTGTAGGCAAAGTACTTGTCAGAGGTCTCATACCTCTCGACATGGGCATGAGTCTGAAATACCAATTTCAAATCTTGGAACATCTTATATGCTCTGTGGCGTTCAAAATTTTTTGAAGCCCCGGTTCTAAGCCGTAAAGCATGGTGCACGAAACTATTAAGTAGTCATCACCCCAAGCTTGCCAGATGTTCATAACATCTCCATCTGCTCCTGCAATTAATAGGTCTGTTACCTAGCGGTGCATCAAGGACATAATTCTTCTGTGTAGCAATGAGGATAATCCTCAGATCACGGACCCAGTCTGCATCATTGCTACTATCATCTTTCAACTTAGTTTTCTCTAGGAACATATTAAAAATAAAACAGGGGAGCTAAACGCGAGCTATTGATCTACAACATAGATATGCTAATACTATCATGTATGACTTAGTTCATGATAAATTAATTTCAATTAATCTATATCTATACCTAATAATAAAGGACAGATACTTTCATAGTTCTCCATACGTCTTTTATTTATATCCGCTCATTTTGTGTAAACCATAAAAACTAATGGCTGAGATTGAAAAATAAATCTACACACATGTAATTAGGAAAGCAAACAAACAAACGCTGCGGAGCAAAGTCTGCACGTCCGACTTTATTAAGGAAAAGGAAAAATGAACTCTCCATGTCTCGCTTGATGATGAGAAAAAGGAAGGAAAACAATCCTATATACTATCTTTCTAGCCCCGATGTATATGTCCCAAAACCACCTATGACTCTTGCTGCCACACGAGATGAAAAAGATCACGATCTCTTCGCCTTGCAGCTGCCGTCCCCTCTGCATTCCCCCGACACCCGTGTCCACGCACTAGCACTACGACCGTTGTCCATGCCGTGAGCTTCAAGGAGGTCAGGCTGAAGCTGGATTCCTCCACCGCTTCCTTTCCTGGACATAGCTAGATGGCATCCTGCCAGACATCATCATCCTCCCCCTCTTCCTCTTGAGTCCACTACCACAAGGTCGTCACTGTGGTCAGATCATTCTCCCCTTCCGCCCCTAGCATCGCTCTGGTTCTACTGGACATGGCCAAGGTCCTCCAGGGCCCCAGCGAGGTGCCCATAGTCGGGTGAGGTTTGCGCCAGATGCTTTGCCGTCGTGGTGGAGCGGCTGACAGTGAGCATGGAATCCAACGACGACGGGGTTCCTGGCCGAGCACGGCCAACACGATGCCTGATACATCTCCGTCATATCTATAATTTTTGATTGTTCCATGCCAATATTCTACAACTTTCATATACTTTTGGCAACTTTTTATTCTATTTTTGGGTCTAACATATTAATCCAGTGCCCAGTGCCAGTTCCTGTTTGTTGCATGTTTTTTGTTTCACAGAATATCCATACCAAACGGAGTCCAAACGGAATAAAAACTGACGGACATTTTTTTGGAATATATATGATTTTTGGGAAGAAGAATCCACGCGAGACGATGCTCGAGGGGCCCACGAGGTAAGGGGGCGCGCCCCAGGGTGTCAGGCGCGCCCCTGACCCTCATGGCCACCTTGTAAGGCGGTTGGTGCCCTTCTTTCGCTGCAAGAAAGCTAATTTCCGGATAGAGATCATGTTAAAATTTCAGACCAATCGGAGTTACGGATCTCCGGGAATATAAGACACGGTGAAAGGGAAGAATCTGAGAACGCAGAAACAGAGAGAGACAGAGAGACAGATCCAATCTCGGAGGGGCTCCCTCCCCTCCCGTGGCATGGAGGCCATGGACCAGGGGGGAAACCCTTCTCCCATCTAGGGAGGAGGTCAAGGAAGAAGAAGAAGGAGGGGGGCTCTCTCCCCCTCTCTTCTGGTGGCACCGGAGTGCCACTGGGGGCCATCATCATCACCGCGATCTACACCAACACCTCCGCCATCTTCACCAACATCTCCATCACCTTCCCCCTCTATCTACAGCGGTCCACTCTCCCGCAACCCGCTGTACCCTCTACTTGAACATGATGCTTTATGCTTCATATTATTATCCAATGATGTGTTGCCTTCCTATGATGTCTGAGTAGATTTTCGTTGTCCTATCGGTGGTTGATGAATTGCTATGATTGATTTAATTTGCTTGTGGTTATGTTGCTGTCCTTTGGTGCCCATCATATGATTGCGCGCGTGGATCACACCCTAGGGTTAGTTTGTATGTTGATAGGACTATGTATTGGAGGGCAAGAGTGACAGAAGCTTCAACCTAGCATAGAAATTGATGCATACGGGATTGAAGGGGGACCAATATATCTTAATGCTATGGTTGGGTTTTACCTTAACTAACATTAGTAGTTGCGGATGCTTGCTAATAGTTCCAATCATAAGTGCATAGAATTCCAAGTCAGGGATGACATGCTAGCAGTGGCCTCTCCCACATAATACTTGCTATCGGTCTAGTAAAGTAGTCAATTCCTTAGGGGCAATTTCACAACTCCTACCACCACTTTTCCACACTCGCTATAGTTACTTTATTGCTTCTTTACTTACAACATCCCCTACTTTTTATTTACATGCTCTTTATTATCTTGCAAACCTATCCAACAACACCCACAAAGTACTTCTAGTTTGATACTTATTCTAGGTAAAGCGAACGTCAAGCGTGCGTAGAGTTGTATCGGTGGTCGATAGAACTTGAGGGAATATTTGTTCTACCTTTAGCTCCTCGTTGGGTTTGACACTCTTACTTATCGAAAACTGTTGCGATCCCCTATACTTGTGGGTTATCAAGAGCTTTTTCTAGCGCTGTTGCCGGGGAGCAATAGCGTGGGGTGAATATTCTCGTGTGTGCTTGTTGGCTTTATCACTAAGTAATTGTTATTTGCTGTTCTTAGTTGTTTTATATCTTTAGTTATGGGTAGGAAACGCAAAATACCAAAAAAATTAGTTGTACCTACTAAACCAATGGTTGAAGAACCACTCAAAATCTATCACACTGCTGAAGCTTATTACTTGGATCATCTTCGATCCCTATGTGCTCGTGCTGAAACCCCAACTAGCTTAGTTGAGGGCAAATCTTTAGATGAGCATGCTTGTCATGTGCGAAACTGAATATCTGAAAAAGGGAAACTTTTACTGGATCAAATTCATCGTTTGCAATGCTATGCTTGGAATTTATGTGAAATATATGGTTATACTTGTTGTTCTGAAGACCCTAAGAAACACCTTCCCTACCAATGTTTGTTTAGTGATAATGCAATCGTATCCTCTTATGCTAAGGGTGTTTATAGTTACTATGATGTTCAACAAATTGAAGAATTTGTTGCTTTTAAGGGTGCTTACGAAATTGCTTCTTTGATTGAAAAGTATGATGCTACACTTTACAAATCTGAAAATTTTGCCATATTTAAATATTGCTATGATAATTATGCTTCTAATGCCTATGTTGAACCATATATTGAGTACTACTCCGCTGTCCAAGAAGAGACTAATATTTTGCAGGAGTCTATGGAAGAAGAAATTGATGAAACTATGAGCTCATTGGATGAAAAAGATGATGAGGAGAGCGAAGAACAAAAGGAGGAAGAGCGGATTAGCTACCCGTGCCCACCTTCTAATGAGAGTAACCCTCCAACTCATACATTGTTTAATTTCCCTTCGTGCTTACCGGAGGATGATTGCTCTAATGATTGTTATGATCCCATTGATTCTCTTGAAATATCCCTTTTTGATGATGCTTGCTATGCTTGTGGCCAAGATGCCAATATGAATTATGCTTATGGAGATGAACTTGCTATAGTTCCTTATGTTAAACATGAAATTGTTGCTATTGCACCCATGCATGATAGTCCTATTATCTTTTTGAATTCTCCCGAGTACACTATATCGGAGAAGTTTGCACTTATTAAGGATTATATTGATGGGTTGCCTTTTACTACTACACATGATGATTTTGATGAATATAATATGCATGTGCTTGCTGCTCGTACTTGCAATTATTATGAGAGAGGAACTATATCTCCACCTCTCTATGTTTCCAATATGATAAAATTGCAAGAAACTGTTTATACTATGCATTGGCCTTTACTAGGTGTACATGAATTGTTCTTTTATGACATGCCGATGCATAGGAAGAGAGTTATACTTCGTCATTGCTTGATATATTTTGCTTTGTGCTCACTACTAAATTACAAATCATTGTTAATTAAAATTGGCTTTGATATACCTTAGGATCCGGGTGGATTCACTACTTGAGCACTATATGCCTAGCTTAATGGCTTTAAATAAAGCGCTGCCAGGGAGACAACCTGGAAGTTTTAGAGAGTCATTTATTTTTGTTGAGTGCTTTCATATAGTTTAAAAAACAACAAAAATAAAGAGGGGAACCCAAAACTTTTCAAAAAGGAAACTGAAAGTGAGAAAGACAAGCACTGTTGAAGTGGGAGAGCTCCTTGAACTTTTTTCATGCTCACAGCAACTTTGTGAATCTTCATTACAGAAACTTTTCAAAAAAAAAAATAATTATCCCCTTGTACAATTCCGTTGTATTATAAAAATAATGTGCCAAGGTTTGCCTTTAGGATGTTTACGATGCTTGTTGGTTTGTGCGGTGCAGGACATAAACTTTGGCTGTAGTGCATGAATTTTAATTTTTTACTGGAACATCAAATGGTTATGATTCATTTTGCACTATATTGATGTACAAATTGTTTGTTTTTCCTAATTTTGGCAAAAAAATTCAAGTATCAGAAGTATGGTGAATGTTCAGATTCCTACAGACTGTTCTGTTTTAGACAGATTCTGTTTTTGATGCATAGTTTGCTTGTTTTGATGAAACTATCGATTCATATCAGTGGATTAAGCCATGAAAAAGTTACATTACAGTAGACACAATGAAAAAACAAAATATGAATTGGTTTGCCACAGTACTTAGAGTATTGATTTGCTTTATTATACTAACGGATCTTACCGAGTTTTCTGTTGAAGTTTTGTGTGGATGAAGTGTTCGATGATTGAGAAGGTATAGATGTGAGAAGAAGGAAGAGAGGCAAGAGCTCAAGCTTGGGGATGCCCGAGGCACCCCAAGAAAATATTCAAGGAGACTCAAGCGTCTAAGCTTGGGGATGTTGGGGAGGCATCCCCTCTTTCTTCAACAAGTATCGGTATGTTTTCGGATTCGTTTCGTTCATGCGATATGTGCAATCTTGGAGCGTCTTTTGCATTTAGTTTTCATTTTTCTTTTATGCACCATGCTGGTATGAGATAGTCCTTGGTTGATTTATAGAATGCTCTTTGCACTTCACTTATATCTTTTGAGTATGGCTTTATAGAATGCTTCATGTGCTTCACTTATATCATTTGAAGTTTGGATTGAATGTTTCTCTTTACATAGACAACCGCCATTTGTAGAATGCTCTTTTGCTTCACTTATATTTTTTAGAGAACGGGCATATCTTTTGTAGAAAGAATTAAACTCTCTTGCTTCACTTATATCTATTTAGAGAGATGACAGGCATTGGTCATTCACATGGTTAGTCATAAAATCCTACATAAAACTTGTAGATCACTGAATATGATATGTTTGATTCCTTGCAATAGTTTTGCGATATAGAGATGGTAATATTAGAGTCATGTTAGTAGAGTAATTGTGAGATTGTAGAAATACTTGTGTTGAGGTTTGTGATTCCCGTAGCATGCACGTATGGTGAACCGTTATGTAACGAAGTTGGAGCATGATTTATTTATTGATTGTCTTCCTTATGAGTGGCGGTCGGGGACGAGCGATGGTCTTTTCCTACCAATCTATCCCCCTAGGAGCATGCGCGTAGTACTTTGTTTCGATGACTAATAGATTTTTGCAATAAGTATGTGAGTTCTTTATGACTAATGTTGAGTCCATGGATTATACGCACGCTCACCCTTCCACCATTGCTAGCCTCTCTAGTACCGTGCAACTTTCGCCGGTACCTTAAACCCACCATATACCTTCCTCAAAACAGCCACCATACCTACCTATCATGGCATTTCCATAGCCATTCCGAGATATATTGCCATGCAACTTCCATCATCATCATATACATGACTTGAGCATTCATTGTCATATTTCTTTGCATGATCGTAAGATAGCTAGCATGATGCTTTCATGGCTTGTCCATTTTTTGATGTCATTGCTACGCTAGATCATTGCACATCCCGGTACATCACCGGAGGCATCCATATAGAGTCATACTTTGTTCTAGACATTGAGTTGTAATATTGAGTTGTAAGTAAATAAAAGTGTGATGATCATCATTATTAGAGCATTGCCCCAGTGAGGAAAGGATGATGGAGACTATGATTCCCCCATAAGTCGGGATGAGACTCCGGACTTTACAAAAAAATAAAAGAGGCCAAAGAAGCCCAAATAAAAAAAGAGGCCAAAGAAGCCCACCAAAAAAACAAAAAACAAAAAAAAATGAGAGAAAAAGAGAGAAGGGGCAGTGCTAGTATCCTTTTTCCACACTTGTGCTTCAAAGTAGCACCATGTTCTTCATATAGAGAGTCTCTTGAGTTATCACTTTATATACTAGTGGGAATTTTCATTATAGAACTTGGCTTGTATATTCCGATGATGGGCTTCCTCAAATGCCCGAGGTCTTCATGAGCAAGCAAGTTGGATGCACACCCACTTAGTTTCAGTTAGAGCTTTCATACACTTATAGCTCTAGTGCATCCGTTGCATGGCAATCCCTACTCACTCACATTGATATCTATTGATGGGAATTTCCATAGCCCGTTGATACGCCTAGTTGATGTGAGACTATCTTCTCCTTTTTGTCTTCTCCACCATCATATTCTATTCCACCTATAGTGCTATGTCCATGGCTCATGCTCATGTATTGCGTGAAAGTTGAAAAGGTTTGAGAACGTCAAAAGTATGAAACAATTGCTTGGCTTGTCATCGGGGTTGTGCATGATGTGAATATTTTATGTGGTGAAGATGGAGCCTAGCCACACTATATGATTTTGTAGGGATAACTTTCTTTGGCCATGTTATTTTGAAAAGACATGATTGCTTTATTAGTGGACTTGAAGTATTATTATTTTTATGTCAAATGATAAACTATTGCTTTGAATCACTCGTGTCTTAATATTCATGCCATGATTAGACATATGATCAAGATTATGCTAGGTAGCATTCCACATCAAAAATTATCTTTTTTATCATTTACCTACTTGAGGACGAGCAGGAATTAAGCTTGGGGATGCTGATACGTCTCCGTCGTATCTATAAATTTTGATTGTTCCATGCCAATATTCTACAACTTTCATATACTTTTGGCAACTTTTTATACTATTTTTGGGACTAACATATTGATCCAGTGCCCAGTGCCAGTTCCTGTTTGTTGCATGTTTTTTGTTTCGCAGAATATCCATATCAAACGGAGTCCAAACGGAATAAAAACTGTCGGAGATTTTTTTTGGAATATATATGATTTTTGGGAAGAAGAATCCACGCGAGACGATGCTCAAGGGGCCCACGAGGTAGGGGGGCGTGCCCCAGGGTGTCAGGCGCGCCCCTGACCCTCGTGGCCACCCCGTAAGGCGGTTGGTGCCCTTCTTTCGCCGCAAGAAAGCTAATTTCCGGATAGAGATCATGTTAAAATTTCAGCCCAATTGGAGTTACGGATCTCCGGGAATATAAGAAACGGTGAAAGGGAAGAATCTAAGAACGCAGAAACAGAGAGAGACAGAGAGACAGATCCAATCTCGGAGGGGCTCTCACCCCTCCCGTGCCATGGAGGCCATGGATCAGAGGGGAAACCCTTCTCCCATCTAGGGAGGAGGTCAAGGAAGAAGAAGAAGGAGGGGGGCTCTCTCCCCCTAGCTTCCGGTGGCACCGGAGTTCCATCGGGGGCCATCATCATCACCACGATCTACACCAACACCTCCGCCATCTTCACCAACATCTCCATCACCTTCCCCCCTTTATCTACAGCGGTCCACTCTCCCGCAACCCATTGTAACCTCTACTTGAACATGGTGCTTTATGCTTCATATTATTATCTAATGATGTGTTGCCATCCTATGATGTCTGAGTAGATTTTCGTTGTCCTAGCGGTGGTTGATGAATTGCTATGATTGATTTAATTTGCTTGTGGTTATGTTGCTGTCCTTTGGTGCCCATCATATGATTGCGCGCGTGGATCACACCCTAGGGTTAGTTTGTATGTTGATAGGACTATGTATTGGAGGGCAAGAGTGACAGAAGCTTCAACCTAGCATAGAAATTGATGCATACGGGATTGAAGGGGGACCAATATATCTTAATGCTATGGTTGGGTTTTACCTTAATGAACATTAGTAGTTGCGGATGCTTGCTAATAGTTCCAATCATAAGTGCATAGAATTCCAAGTCAGGGATGACATGCTAGCAGTGGCCTCTCCCACGTAATACTTGCTATCGGTCTAGTAAAGTAGTCAACTGCTTAGGGGCAATTTCACAACTCCTACCACCACTTTTCCACACTCGCTATAGTTAATTTATTGCTTCTTTACTTACAACAACCACTACTTTTTATTTACTTGCTCTTTATTATCTTACAAACCTATCCAACAACACCCACAAAGTACTTCTAGTTTGATACTTGTTCTAGGTAAAGCGAACGTCAAGCGTGCGTAGAGTTGTATCGGTGGTCGATAGAACTTGAGGGAATATTTGTTCTACCTTTAGCTCCTCGTTGGGTTCAACACTCTTACTTATCGAAAACTGTTGCAATCCCCTATACTTGTGGGTTATGAATGCCTGGCAGGTGGACATGGTCCGGGCCGCCTATCCCTCACCGAGCCGCCGATAGGACCGGCACTAGCAGACCAGACCGAGGCGCCTAGCGGTCGTCTTTTCCTGCACCAGACCGTCGAGGCAAAAACTCGGTCACAGACGGGGTGGTCAGGGTTGACGCCATGGTCAGCATGTGCAGTATGCCTGCGTGTGCCCTGCACGGGGTGGTCAGGGTCGCCATGTGCAGCGTGCATGCATGTGCGTGGCCGCTCGCCGTTGCTGTTGTGGTGTGTGTTCCGCGTGCCGACTACATCCAGTCAGTCCCAACTCAAACTCACGTGAGATCTGTCAGCCCCAACTCAAACTCAAGCGAGGTAGAAGATGTTGGTTTTCAATATCAAATCCACTAGAAGCTGCAGCTCGGACATGCAAAGCTAGCCTCAGGCAGGCAAGCACATAGGTTAATTGATGAATAGTGCCTTAGCACATGCACTCCTAGCGAACGAAACTGAATTTTAACAGTTCGTCTGACGAAACTGAACTTTTAAGAATGTTTGACATGAGTTGTTAACTTACATTGCCATGTCATCCACATGGCTTCATACTCGGTGTCGGCGGTGATAGCGAGCACGAGGGCAAAGTTTGAGAGCTTGGCACGGAAGTGTGCATTGAGGAGGACGTTGTTGCTCTTGAGATTCTCGTGCACGTAGGGAGGGTCAATGTAGTTGTGCAGGTAGTTAAGCCCGCCGTCCACATCCAGTGCGACTTGCTCGCATTGGCTCCACCTAAGCACATCGCCATCGTGGCCATGCAGCTGCTCGCTGAGCACGCCGTTCTCGGGGAACTAGAACACCAGTTGTCGGTGTCAAAACCGGTGGATCTCGGGTAGGGGGTCCCGAACTGTGCGTCTAGGATCGATGGTAACAGGAGGCAGGGGACACGATGTTTTACCCAGGTTCAGGCCCTCTTGATGGAGGTAAAACCCTACGTCCTGCTTGATTTATTCTTGATAATATGAGTAGTACAAGAGTTGATCTACCACGAGATCGGAGAGGCTAAACCCTAAAAGCTAGCCTATGATATGATTGTATGTTGTCCTACGGACTAAAACCCTCTGGTTTATATAGGCACCGGAGAGGGCTAGGGTTACACAAGGTCGGTGACAAAGGAGGAGATATACATATCCGTATTGCCTAGCTTGCCTTCCACGCCAAGTAGTGTCCCATCCGGACACGGGATGCAGTCTTCAATCTTGTGTCTTCATAGTCCAACAGTCCGGCCAAAGGATATAGTCCGGCTGTCCGGAGAGCCCCTAATCCAGGACTCCCTCAGTAGCCCCTGAACCAGGCTTCAATGACGATGAGCCCGGCACGCAGTGTTGTCTTCGGCATTGCAAGGCGGGTTCCTCCTCCGAATACACCACGGAAAAATTTGAATACAAGGATAGTGTCTGACCCTGCAAAATAAGTTCCACATACCACCATAGAGAGAGTACTATTTCCACAAATCCAATCTGCTGACACGTTTTGGCAGCATGACATCACGCCACGGCCCGGTAGTTATTTGAACCGTTTTTCTTCAACCAGCCCCCGCACATAACGCGAGGCGGTTTCTTGACACGTCTTGTCAAAGCAGAGATCGTGTTCCCCTTTTACGGGATTCTCATTAATACGGACGTGGGTGACCCAACCGCACCATCAATTACGGTGCTTGGGGGATAAGCGAGTTTTACCAGGCGAGTGGGGGTGCATAGTTTAGTCCGCCCTTATAAAGGGATAAGATCTCACCATTCTCGCGCACTCGAGCTCCAGTGCCCAAGTCTGCATCTTCCTCCTCAACTCCCTCCAAAACATGTCCGGAGCGGGAGGCAAGTGGATGGCCTCCTCCGTCACGGAGGGGCACATCGAAAAGTTACACGGAGCCGAATACTTAGCCGCGGATATCGCGCACCGGCTGCCAGCCGCGGGGCAGATCATCCCTACCCCAGAACCTCATGAGAGGGATGTCTTCCTCCCCCACTTCGTCCGTGGACTGGGGTTTCCCCTCCATCCATTTGTCCGCGGCCTCATGTTCTATTATGGGCTGGACTTTCATGATCTGGCCCCGAACTTCATCCTCAACATCTCGGCGTTCATCATCGTGTGTGAGGCTTTCCTCCGCATCCGGCCCCACTTCGGCCTGTGGCTGAAGACCTTCAATATTAAGCCGAAGGTGGTGGGCGGCCAACAAGCGGAATGCGGCAGAGCCATGGTGGGGAAAATGCCCAATGCTGTATGGCTCGAGGGCTCCTTCGTGGAGACCATAAAGGGGTGGCAATCGGGGTGGTTCTACATCACCGAGCCGCGCGACACCAACTGGGCGGCGGCCCTCGAGTTTTGATCCGGAATCCCCACGCGGCTTACTTCCTGGAAGGAGAAGGGCCTGTCCTGGGGTTCATCGGTGGAGCTGGACGGACTCCAGAAGTGTATCCGGAACATGACAAGCAAGAAACCTAAGCTTGTCAACATAGTCCAGGTCATGCTCTTCCGCCGGATCCTCCCATGTCAACAACATGATTTCAACTTGTGGGAGTTCGACCCGGCCTGGCACCAGACTCTAAGCGAGCTCTTCGACACGATGCACAAAGACGTCTGGGGGTGCTATTCAAGGGCGCCGAGGTCCCTCCTTCTCTTACCGAGGACCGTGGGCTAAGCGCGAAGCGCCCTGCGCATTCGGTAATTTCTGTACATGGGGCATTTACTTCCCATAGCTTAAACATGTGCGGGATCTGAGCTCCCATGCCTTTGACAGGACTGGGTGGAGACATCGGAGCAGATTAACTGTCCGACCCCTCTGCCCGAAGACACGGCGGACGCTCTCCTGACGGAGATGCTGACTCCGGCTCCTTATGAGGTGCTGGATAAGACCAAGAAGAAGGCTAAGGGAACCCGAAAGAGTTCCTGGCGCCAGGTGATATCGGACTCATCGTCTGATAACTCCGCGACACACTCCTCCCATGAAGGTGAGGAGGAAGATGAAGATGCTCCCCCTCCACCCGGGGGAGAGAAGAAAAGGAAGGCCGCCCCAACCGGGGAGGCCGAAGGGTCTAAGAAGGGAAGGACTCTTCTTCCGGACTGCTCCACCACCGCCGCCGAAGGCGAAGATGAGTGGCTGCTCAGGGCCAAGCCCCTGGCAAAGTCGTAAGTATTCAGATACCAGAGTAACTCATAGCATACCTTTGCCGCACTGCTTCTCCTAACGCCGAATATGATAATGCAGACCGCCCCAAGCCCGTATCGACGTATCCTCGTCGGACGGCTCCTTGGATTCGTCGGATATGGATAGCGATCCACTTCTGACCGCCACCTCCCCTTGCCCTACTGACAATGTCGAGGTATTGTCTCAAGGGGCACCGAGCCGGGGGGAGACAGTCCCGGAGGCGCCTCAAGGCGACCTTCCGGACTCCTGGAGCAAGGGGAGCAAGGCTCCCGGGGACTCCAAGTTCGGCTCTCAGCCGAACACCGCGCCGGAACCTCTAGTGGTTCCGGACTCAGGCAGGCGGCTCCCTTCCAAAAGGGGCAAGACACCCGTGCCGGTGACCTCTGTCCATCTAGAGGCACCGGACTACCTGCTGGGAGCGCTTCGCGGCGCTTCCATCGACGAAGAACACCGCACTATTATGAGTGCAGTGATCAAGAAGGTTTAGTCCGCCAAGAGCGGACTGACTGAAGCCTGCACCACCCTTCTAATAGGCTTCGAGGTAAGTATTGAAAATGTAGGAAAAATATTAGCGCATAGACAATAGCCACTGATGCTCTGTTTGGTGTTCACAAAGAAAAGCCGAATAGAGGATCAAATAAAATATGCAGGAGTCTAATATAAGTATGTCTGTATGCGTATGCAGGCTTCGATGCTGGCCTCTGCCGCACTGACTACGGAGGTCGCCGCACTGAAGCAGGACCTCGAGGGGTCCGAAAAAGAGCTCGGCCTTGCCAAGAGGCAGCTCGAGGAGAACAAAGGTAAGTAATACCTGGTCTATATATATAAAAGGAAAATGTGAAATGACAGGATCATCATGAATGTGCCAGGGGCCAAGACCGAGGTGGCGACCCTAAAGCAAGCCTTGTCCGAGGCCGAAGACAAAGCGGCCAAGGAGCGCACCGAGCGGGAGAAGCAAGAGGCACGAGTGGGCGAGGTGCAGCAAGAGCTCGAGGCTCTCGTGACGAAGCACGAGGCTTTGGAGATTGACTCGAAGACGCGAGAGTCTAAGCTTGCCGCGGCCCTTGAGAGCGCGAAGAATGCCAAGGCTGAAGCCCAAAAGGCCCTCCTGGAGATTGAGGCGATAAGGAAGATAGCGGCGGGTAAGGCATTCAATATGCAAAGCAAGCATGCGAAAGTAAATTACTTGTTACTTACCCGAGTCCGGAGCTCTCCAGGAGCATTCGCAGATTTGCCCCGCAACATGTCGGATGCCGCAAAGTTTTACCAGGCCGTGGAGGGAAGCTCGACGGAGATGCTATTATGGTCTCAGTATACTGGGACCGAACACCCGATGCCTGTGAGCGACAAGCTGAAGCAACTGGTCGAGCTGCACAAGGCGGCCGAACATGCCATGAAGGGCTTTATAGTCCGGATGTGGCCTGGCGAAGCCCTTCCCAATAGCTACTTCAGCCTAGTGAGGCGGCTTGTGGATGCCTGCCCATGGCTGGAAGTCATCAAGCAGTTCGTCTACATCGAAGGTGCACGTCGGGATTTTTCCCGTGCGAAGGTGCACTGGGCCAAGATGGACGCCGAGAAGCTGGTGAAGGAGGGCCGCCGCAGGGCAAGGAGCATCGCCACCCCGAGATGTACTATGAGGGTGTCCTGAAGGGTGCCCGTCTTGTAGCGGAAAAGTGTGTGAAAGATGTAATATTTGAATGAACTTGCTCGTGTGATCCTGTGGTATGAAAACTTGTTCATATGCGCTATGCAACGCTTGTTTGAATTTAAAATATTACCTTCTGTTCGGCTGTTTATCAAATCTGAGAGATGGCTAGTCGTCGGCTTCTACCCCCATGCCACGAGTGCTGGGGTGTTCGGGATAAACCTGAGCGCTCTTGTTCCCATTTGTGGGTCCTTCGAGGGAGGTGCTCAGCGCAAAGAACAAGGCAATCAGATATAATGCTTTATCACTCTCACTTAGCCATAGAATTCTATAATTTTAAATTTCGGCGAAGCCCCTAGTACTCGGAAGGCCGAATTTGGGGCGCTATACACGCCTTAAGCCGGACAAAGCCGACTCCTCGCTCTAAGCGGCATAAGTCTTTAGGGACTCGAAACCTCTCGAACAGCGACCAGTCTCTTGCCTTATCATGACAGTCAGTTTTAGCTTTCTCTACTGAGGTGCTTAGCCCAGCTGAACCGGGGCACAATCGTAGTAGTTCTCCCAGTGCTACCTTAGCCGATATAGCGGAACGTAAGGTACCAAAACATGGGAGCCGGGCAAACCCAACTATTGACCCAAGACATGATTCGGTGCTGATGCATATAATGCTATAAGTTCGGGGTGCCGCACTGTCTAAAGTGTTCGGACTTCTCATGCCGTATTATGGGATATGCTTAAGCCCCTAGCGTATTGGCTGTACGAGAGTTTACGGGTGCTGAATATCATGAATGAACATATATATAAATAAGAATGCAATAATAGTCTCAGTGCTATGCGTTGTTTATTCAAAAAGGTGCGTTAAAGCAGAATGATACAAGTAGTGCGGTAAGCAAAAAGTAGGACTATTTGACATGTCCCCTCCAAGGGCAAGCTGAGGAATGGTATTAAAGCAAGTATTTCACTCGTTATCGTAATCCACCTGGGAGTTCCATGGTGCGACGTAGCTTTCTACCTCCTTGGTTGCTGCATCATGTGTCCGGCGATCGTGCTGCCGGACAGGGTTTCTAGAGATTAAAGTCCTGAAAGAGAAAAATAACAAAGCGGGAAGCCCCTAGTGTAGTTGAGCCGCGTCTTGGGGCGTGCCGTAGTCGTGCCCCCCTCCCCACCTGTGCCCATGGTATTTTTAATGCGTAATTATGTACGCGTGGCATGGATTTCGCCGTTTGGCTGGTGCTGGGGTGGGGGCCGCATTGCTATGAGATCTCGGAACGTGCTGGGCGGTCTTGCTGCTGATTACTCCGAGCGCGTTTGAAGGTGTCCGGGTCCTTAATCGCCGAACTAGTGGATTGCCTTAAGAGGCTGCTTTGCGCTTCTGCTGCGAGGGCCGCAGTGTGCTCCTCCATGCGGAGAGAGCGCTCCGTGTTTCCATTAACTGTGATGACCCCCCAAGGTCCCGGCATCTTGAGCTTGAGGTATGCATAATGCGGTACCGCATTGAATCTCGCAAATGTGGTTCGCCCGAGCAGTGCATGATAGCCACTGCGGAATGGGAATATATCGAAGATTAACTCCTCGCTTCGGAAGTTATCCGGGGATCCGAAGATCACTTCCAGTGTCACTGAGCCTGTGCAATGGGCATCTACACCTGGTATGACGCCTTTGAAGGTTGTTTTTGTGGGTTTGATCCTTGAGGGGTCTATACCCATTTTGCACACTGTGTCCTGATAAAGCAGGTTCAGGCTGCTGCCGCCATCCATAAGGACTCGAGTGAGGTGAAATCCGTCAATGATTGGGTCTAGGACCAGTGCGGCGAATCCACCATGACGGATACTAGTGGGGTGGTCCCTGCGATCGAAGGTGATCGGGCAAGAGGACCATGGGTTGAACTTTGGGGCGACTGGCTCCAACACATATACGTCCCTTAGCGCACACTTCCGCTCCCTCTTGGGGATGTGGGTTGCGTATATCATGTTCACCGTCCGCACTTGTGGGTGGAACCTCTTCTGTCCTCCGGTGTTCGGCTGCCGGGGCTCCTCCTCGTCACCGCTATGCGACCCCTTATCTTTGTTTTTGGCATTTAACTTGCCGGCCTGCTTGAACACCCAACAACCCCTGTTGGTGTGGTTGGCCGGCTTGTCGGGGGTGTCGTGTATTTGGTACGAGCGATCGAGTATACGGTCCAAACTGGATGGGCCCGGAGTGCTTCTTTTAAATGGCTTTTTCCGCTGACCGGGTTTAGAGCCTTTGAATCCGGCATTGACTGTCGTATCCTCTGTATTCTCGCTGTTAATGCGGCGCTTGTGTTTATTTCAACGTGACCTGCCATTGCCATCCTTGGTATCCGAAGTACCATGGTTCTTTGATATGTTATTGCTGCGAGCCAGCCAGCTGTCTTCTCCCGCTTAAATGCGGGTCATGAGTGTCGTGAGGGCTGCCATAGATTTCGGCTTTTCTTGGCCAAGGTGCCGAGCGAGCCACTCGTCGCGGATGTTGTGCTTAAAAGCTGCTAGGGCCTCTGCATCCGGACTGTCAATGATTTGATTTTTCTTTGTTAGGAACCGTGTCCAGAATTGCCTGGCCGATTCCTTTGGCTGCTGAATTATGTGGCTCGAGTCATCGGCATCTGGTGGTCGCACATAAGTGCCCTAGAAGTTGTTAAGGAATGCGGCTTCTAGATCCTCCCAACAGCCAATGGATTCTGCTGGCAGGCTGTTGAGCCAATGCCGAGCTAGTCCTTTGAGTTTAAGTGGGAGGTATTTGATGGCGTGTAGATCGTCACCGCGGGCCATGTGGATGTGCAGGAGGGAGTCCTTGATCCATACCGCAGGATCTGTTGTGTCGTCGTATGATTCTATATTTACGGGTTTGAAACCCTCTGGGATTTTATGATCCATTACTTCATCTGTGAAGCATAGGGGGTGTGCGGCGCCTCTGTACTGGGCTATATCGCGACGCAGCTCAAATGAGTATTGCCCGCTGTGTTCGGCCTGACCGGATTTACTTTTACTGTATCCGGCGTGACGGTTATCATCTCGCATAGTGGCGTGCCCTCGTGATCCGTAGATTGAGCTTGCATGTTTTGCTTTGTCCTCCAATACGTCTCGCAGGTCTAGCATGTTTCCCCATGCCTTGTCATTTTTATTTGAGTGGCGTCGGGGTGCGGGCTAAACTTTTGGCTCGAATGCCTCTTTGTCGTGGCCACGAGGTGGCCGGTCAGCCGCGTCATGCGCTGGAGATGTAGGTTTTATTGCTTCCTCCTCTAGTCGGGGTAGCAACCTGCGCTTTGGGTAACTCTTGGAGGGGCGCTCGACTTTATATTCCTCGGCCGCCAAGACTTCAGTCCATCTGTCAGCTAGCAGATCCTGGTCAGCTTGAAGCCGTTGTTGCTTTTTCTTAAGGCTATTTGTCGTTGCTATAAGCCGACGCTTGAAGCGCTCTTGTTCGACGGGATCCTCAGGCACGACGAATTCGTCATCATCGAGGCTTGCCTCATCTTCAGAGGGAGGCATGTAATTATCATCCTCTGCCGCTCTCTCAGGAGGGCTGGCTTCTCCATCCTCCTGCCCTAAATCTTGCTGGAGGGGATTGTTGTCGTCTTCGGCACTGTCCGGAGTGTTATTATCTCCTGTGCCGGTGTCACCACTTTTGCTTTGGCGAGATTTAGAGCGGCGCCGCTGACGTCGGCGCTTGGGTTGCTTCTTGGAGGGTTCATCCTCCACTGTCCCGTCGCCATTGCCTTCTTTGGGTGTGTCCACCATATATATGTCATATGACGAGGTGGCTGTCCAGTGCCCTGTTGGCAGTGGTTCCTCTTCGCCTCCCGCATCGTCGTCCATGCCGTCGATGTCTTCGGAGTCGAAGTCGAGCATGTCAGTTAAGTCTTCGACAGTGGCTACTAAGTGGGTGGTGGGTGGGCGGCAAATTTCTTTATCGTCCACATCCCAATCCTGCCGGACATAGTTCGGCCAGGACTCTCCTGACAAGGAGACAGACCTTAATGAGTTCAGTATGTCGCCGAAGGGCGAGTGCTGAAAAACATCCGCGGAGGTAAACTCCATGATCGGAGCCCAGTCGGATTCGATAGGAACGGGCGTAGGCGGTTCAGAGTCCGTGGCCGGGGAAGAATCCGGTAGTTCGGCGTCACGGCTCCCGTGAAGGGTAAGGTCGATACTCAGCTCGATCGCCGATGAGGGTGCAGCCTCTGTGGCAGGGTCTATCCACCCGTCCATGTATGGCGCAACTGGCTCCGAATTGAGGGTCGGAGCGGTTGTTGGCGCGATCTCCTAAACACTATCCGATGGCAGAGCTAAATCATACTCTTCGTGAACGTGTGGCGCACTAGGCAGGGGCTCGAATCCGTCGAAGATCAAGTCTCCGCGGATATCGGCCGTGTAGTTTAAGCTTCCAAACCTGACCTGGTGGCCAGGGGCGTAACTCTCGCAGTGCGAAGTCACCGAATATAAAGATCTGTCCGAGGAGAAAAGTCTCACCCTGGACTGCATCGCTATTGGTGATCGAAGGAGCCATCAAGCCTAACGGCGACGACGTAGAGGAACTCTCAATGAAAGCACCAATGTCGGTGTCAAAACCGGCAGATCTCGGGTAGGGGGTCCCGAACTGTGCGTCTAGGATCGATGGTAACAGGAGGAAGGGGACACGATGTTTTATCCAGGTTCGGGCCCTCTTGATGGAGGTAAAACCCTACGTCCTGCTTGATTTATTCTTGATAATATGAGTAGTACAAGAGTTGATCTACCACGAGATCGGAGAGGCTAAACCCTAAAAGCTAGCCTATGGTATGATTGTATGCTATTCTACGGACTAAAACCCTCCGGTTTATATAGGCACCGGAGAGGGCTAGGGTTACACAAGGTCGGTTACAAAGGGGGAGATATACATATCCCTATTGCCTAGCTTGCCTTACGCGCCAAGTAGAGTCCCATCCGGACATGGGACAAAGTCCAACAGTCCGGCCAAAGGATATAGTCCGGCTGTCCGGAGACCCCCTAATCCAGGACTCCCTCACCAGTCGAGGTTCACCTCGATGGCAGCACCCAACTCAATCTAGTTCATGCCGTGGTGGATGGTCAAGTGCAGGGGCTGTCCAAATACAACACCATGGAGATGAACGGTGAACCGAAGGTGTTGTACTTTGATACGTCGCCAACATATCTATAATTTTTTATTGTTCCATGCTATGATATTATCTATTTTGGATGTTAATGGGCTTTATTTCACACTTTTATATTATTTTTGGGACTAACCTACTAACCCAAGGCCCAGTGAAAATTGTTTTTTCCTATTTCAGTGTTTCGTAGAAAAGGAATCTCAAACAAAATCCAAATGGAATAAAACCTTTGGGAGAGTTATTTTTGGAACAAACGTTATCCAGAGGACTTGGAGTGGACATCAAGAAACCAACGAGGAGGCCATGAGGCAGGGGGCGCGCCCTCCCCCTCATGGGCCCCTCGTGGCTCCACCGACCTACTTCTTCCTCCTATATATATATTCATATACCCCGAAAACATCCAGGAGCACCATGAAACCATATTTCCACCGCCACAACCTTCTGTACCCAAGAGATCCCATCTTGGGGCCTTTTCCGGAGCTCCGCCGGAGGAGCCATCGATCACGGAGGGCCTCTACATCAACTCCATGGCCCCTCCGATGATGTGTGAGTAGTTTACTTCAGACCTTCGGGTACATAGCTATTAGCTAGATGGCTTCTTCTCTCTCTTTGAATCTCAATACAAAGTTCTCCTCGGTCTTCTTGGAGATCTATTCAATGTAACTCTTTTTGCGGTGTGTTTGTCGAGATCCGATGAATTGTGGGTTTATGATCAAGTCTATCTATGAACAATATTTGGTTCTTCTCTGAAATCTTTTATGTATGATTGGTTATCTTTGCAAGTCTCTTCGAATTATCAGTTTGGTTTGGCCTACTACATTGATCTTTCTTGCAATGGGAGAAGTTCTTAGCTTTGGGTTCAATCTTGTGGTGCTCAATCCCAGTGAGAGAAAGGGAAACGACATGTATTGTATTGTTGCCATCGAGGATAAAAATATGGGGTTTATATCATATTGCTTGAGTTTATCCCTCTACATCATGTCATCTTACCTAATGCGTTACTCTGTTCTTATGAACTTAAGGCTCTAGATGCATGCTGGATAGCGGTCGATGTGTGGAGTAATAGTAGTAGATGCAGGCAGGAGTCGGTCTACTTGTCACGGACGTGATGCCTATATACATGATCATGCCTAGATATTCTCATAATTATTTGCTTTTCTATCAATTGCTCGACAGTAATTTGTTTACCCACCGTAATACTTATGCTATCTTGAGAGAAGCCACTAGTGAAACCTATGCCCCCGGGTCTATTCTCCATTATATTAATCTCCCATCAACAAGTTATTTTCTGGCACCGTTTATTTTACAATCTTTACTTTCAATCTATATCATAAAAATACCAAAAATATTTGTCTTATCATTATTATCTCTATCAGATCTCACTCTCGTAAGTGACCATGAAGGGATTGACAACCCCTTTATCACGTTGGTTGCGAGGTTCTTATTTGTTTGTGTAGGTACGAGGGACTTGCGTGTAGTCTCCTACTGGATTGATACCTTGGTTCTCAAAAACTGAGGGGAATACTTATGCTACTTTGCTGCATCACCCTTTCCTCTTCAAGGGAAAACCAACGCAGTGCTCAAGAGGTAGCAAGAAGGATTTCTGGTGCCGTTGCTGGGGAGATCTATGCACAAGTCAAGACATACCAAGTACCCATCACAAACTCTTATCCCTCGCATTACATTATTTGCCATTTGCCTCTCGTTTTCCTCTCCCCCACTTCACCCTTGCCAGTTTATTCACCCTCTTTTTCCGTCCCCCCTCTCTTTTCCGCTCGCCTCTTTTTGCTTGCCCCTTGCTTCCTTCATGTCTGAAATTGGGGAGGTTATCGATAATAATATGGAAAACTTTGATGCTATTGATGATCCTCTTGAAAATCCTACTATTTTACACTAAAAAGTTTCGGATTGGTAGCAGTAATATTATTGGGAAGGGAGTTATTCAAGATTTCTTTACTTGTGCATGTGCTTTGCCCACCATGAGCGGGTCTATTCTTCATAAAACTAGTAATCTCACGGATGCTATATCTTTTCTCATAGTTGAACTTGAAAGACAATTTTTACATATGCATCCTTCCATACAAAGGATTTTCCTAGAGTTTTATAATATTGAGCATTCTTCTGTTAAGCGAACAGCGACCATCTTTTTAGCTCATGCGTTCAGATTTATAATAAAATAAGCCAATGAAATTTTTGTGCATTATAGGGTGGATGCCGGCCGTCCTCCCATAGAAGCAATCCTTTTTTATCAAGAAGACATTATGCATTTACGATCTTTAGATCATGTAGCTTTTAATGAAAACCTTAGAAAAAAAGATTCCTACCAATGTTCTTGTTAACAGGATCTCTGAACTTAATGATAATTTTTCTATCCAGAACAATGGGTTAGGTTTTTCACTTGAACAAAGGCTCATGAATTTTTTCCAAAAGAATGCTTATAATGATGAATTGTTTGTGCAATATGAGGGGCCAAAGGAGGAACCAATACCTCCCGAGCTTGATCTTGGGGAATTTTGTCCCATTAAATTTAGCCCCTTTGATTACTTTTGCTTGCCACAAAGAAAGCTTCCTACTGAACGTAGGGAGTATGAGATGAGTTTTCGCGATTTACCATATCATTATCATGGCAATACCTAGATCTATCCTTGCTTTTATGTCTAGCTAGGGGCGTTAAACGATAGCGCTTGTTGGGAGGTTTATTTCTGTTCCTTGCTTTTTGATTCTGCTTAGTAATAAATAATCCATCTAGACTCTGTTTAGATGTGGTTTTATGCTTTTAATTAGTGTTTGTGCCAAGTAGTGCCTTTGGGAAGACTTCGGGAAGGTCTTTGCGATCTTGCTGTAAAAAAACAGAAACTTTAGCGCTCACGAGATTAGCTGCCATTTTTTTACTGGAGAGTGCTATTTAGTTAATTATTTTTGCAGATTATTAATAGATAAAGTACTCACATGCAGAAATTTATTTTAGAATTTTTGGGGTTCCAGAAGTATTCGAAACCTACAGGTTACTACAGACTATTCTGTTTTTGACAGATTCTGTTTTTCGTGTGTTGTTTGCTTATTTTGATGAATCTATGGCTAGTATTTGAGTGTATGAACCATAGAGAAGTTGGAATACAGTAGGTTTAACACCAATACAAATAAAGAATGATTTCATTATAGTACCTTAAGTGGTGGTTTGTTTTCTTTTACTAACGGAGCTCATGAGATTTTATGTTTAAGTTTTGTGTTGTGAAGTTTTCAAGTTTTGGGTAAAGATTTGATGGATTATGGAACAAGGAGTGGCAAGAGTCTAAGCTTCGTGATGCACAAGGAAACCCAAGGTAAAATTCAAGGACAACCAAAATCCTAAGCTTGGGGATGCCCCGAAAGGCATCCCCTCTTTGATCTTCTTCTATTGGTAACATTACTTGAGGCTATATTTTTATTCACCACATGATATATGTTTTGCTTGGAGCATCTTGTATGATGTGAGTCTTTGCTTTTTAGTTGACCACAATCATCCTTTATGTACACACCTTTTGGGAGAGACACACATGAATCGGAATTTATTAGAATACTCTATGTGCTTCACTTATATCTTTTGAGCTAGATAATTTTGCTCTAGTGCTTCGCTTATATCTTTTAGAGCACGGCGGTGGTTCTATTTT